>NC_056744.1:742886646-742980414 GCF_019279795.1 Protopterus annectens
AAAAGTTTAAAGATAAAAAGCCAAAAAGATAAGGTATTATAAATGTAGAAGGCAGTCCTCCTTGGTTGAAGGTTTTAGCAGCAGGTAACTGTTTAACTGCAAATCCTTTTTCTCTACTACCAGATTCCTCTGTATTGTGAATTACATCATGATTTACAGCTAAGACATTCAAATATGAAAAATGTTGGCATGAGAAATTTTATGGATACACTTTTAGAATCAACTGACCATAGTCCAGAAATACATCTAGTTAGTATCTGAAAAATTAAGCTTTTTTCTGTTATATTAAGATGACAGTTCAACAGTTTGACATTTTCATCACCATCTTTTATTAAGTGATGGTTTGTTAAAATTCAAAGCCTTTCATACCCAGAGAACGCAGCAGCCTATGCTGAAGGGCGCTCAGAACCATATCAATGGCTGTACAGATGCTGCTGTACCTACCAGAAGTAAGGCCAGAACTAGCCCCAGAAACAAACAGCCCTGGTGGCATGCCAAATCAAACAGGATATATGGCAAACAGAAAAAAAGCATGACAAAAATTAGGAAGGGTAATTCTTATATATATATATATATATATATATATATATATATATATATATATATATAACTCTCTCATCAAACTAAGTAGGCAACTAAGCGCACTAATTAGGTCAAACAAGGCCAACTATGAGGTTTAAGATAGCCTCCCAGGTGAAATATAACCATAAGGCCTTCTTCAGCTCTGTCAGAAACCTGAAGTGCAGTGCATAGCAATGTGCTGAACTGGTGGTTAATGGTGCCACATTCACCAAGCCTGGCGATACAGCGAACCTGTTAGCAGACAAATTCAGTTCCAACTTTACTCCCTCTCACCCCCAACCATACCCCAAGAAATATCCTCAAACATGACCCCACTAACTATAACTAGAGAGCATGTACCGACTGCGCTCACTAAACCCAAGAACACAGCCTCAACAGGCCCTGATAACATGCCAGGATGCCTCCAGAACTGTCTAAAATACAACTTATCTGGAGCCCTGGAGCAGCATTTAACTGTAGTCTTGGAACAGGTTTTGTGCCATGAGACTGGTGGTCTGCAACGGTCATCCCCTTTCATAAGAGAGCACCTTCAGCAGATTCTGGAAACTACAGACCCATTTGTCTGAATAATCTTATTTGCAAAGCCATGGAAAGAATAATCATGGAAATTATCAACAAGCGCGTAAGAGACATCCAGACAATGGATCCATCCCAGTTTGGCTTTGTCAAAGGAATCTGGTAGACTTTTTTGAAAAGATTACTAAGACAATGGATGAGGGGAAAATGATGCATAGTGCTTACTTAGATCTGGATAAAGCATTTGATACAATACCCCACTCAAACACTGTCAATAAACTTATAGAACTAGTCATAAACCCCTTTATAACATACTGGACTGCTATCTTAACTCAAGGATAGGACCCAAGAGGTTAGGATCACTGAGGCCACCTCCAGAAAGAGGCCAGTCACCACAGGAATCCCTCAGGGCTCTCTGTTGGGCCCACTCGTCTTTGGTATCTACTTCTTGCATGTCAAAGCCAGTGTCAAAGGACACTGGCTAACCAAGTTCACAGAAGATTGCAAACTGGGAGCACTCATTGAATCCCCCAAGACAAGAACACCCTACCAGAAAGTCTAACACAGACAAATGCTTGGTGCCAAAGCCAAGACTTAAAATTCAATGCCAAGAGATGCATTACAGTACCTTTAGGAAGTCGGTAACCCAGGGTAACCACATAATCAGTATAACACCCCTAAAAGTTGATTCAATAGTCAGGGATCTGGAAACTCTTGTAGATAGTAACCTAGCCTTCAGCCAATATGTTTCCAAGATAGTAAGCAAATCCTGTGTTACTCAACTTAAAAGTAAGGGCATTGCCTCTGGGTCCAGAGAGGTCATTTTACCACTGTACTTGGCCCTCATCAGACCCATCACAGTGTATAATATCGCCTTAGGTATGTACCTGACCAGGCACATGCTGCAACTGGAATGTCTACAAAGGTCTCTTACATAAAGAATACAGGGGGTAAACACAATGCCCTATGCTGATCAGCTCAAGACAGACTTCTGACTTCAGAGAGGTGACAGACTTCTGAGAGGTGATTTTTCCTGATGTACAAGACATCTCTGGACTCTGTTTGATGAACAAGTTGCACATCTGCAAAACAAACAGCATCAGAAGTACTAGAATAAAAGATCTTAATTTGTGACATAAATAGGACATGTTGGACAGACAGATATGTTTCTCAGAGAATTCCAATTTTCTGGTATAGGCACCCCATCCATGTGAAACAGACTTCCTCCCTAATTCTGTTTAAGCACAGCTTGGACCAATGGATGGGTAATCAGAAATTCACCCCTGGCCTGGCACCTATGTCTCTGATGGACAGAGGCAGTCAGTAAATCACCTCCTATATAAATCAAATTTGTGGGTCATATTTGAGTTGCACAGCAAGGTGTATAAGGACCTTAGTGGTCATTAACCTATTATACATCTATGAGCCATTGTATATGATTTTAAATTATACTGCTCAGCATATTCAGCAGTAAAATAGCTCTTCACATTTTTGGCATATTTTGAACTAGAACATTTTGTAAGTCGCTCATACCTATTTTCAGACTGATGTATTATTTTATCTGCTTATGAGAAGCCTGGTGCGGTGCTAATATAAATCATTAAATGGAGGCAGTACCATGTACCGTTAATTGGATTGTCATTTCAGGATTTTTATGTATTCTGTAATGGACATGTACTTCCTGAAATCAGATTACAAGAAGGAATAATTTCTGTCCATGAGTTGTTGGGTATGTGCGGCCTCTGTGAAAATTATCTTTATGTATTATGTATATAATAGTGACTAACATGTTTGTTTGCTGGTGGGGCAGAAGCCTCACTAGGTTCACTAAGGAGTTCCTTTAAAGAAGAAACCCATAAAAAAAAAATCAGTAGACAATACAGTAAACTGTTATAATCACAGCACTAAGGACAGGTATGAAATAAATAACATCTGATAAGGTAAGGAAAGCTGGACAGTACAGGATTGCTCAGAAATGTAGTGAGATACGACACTGCAAGCAAGGTTTCTCTTTGCCTCTAGAAGGTCATTTATTGCACAGTACCTTTCACACTCCGGTACATTATATTGCCATGAAAGTGGACTTCTTATGAGATATGTTTTTAAATGCTAAGTACTGTAATAATTATAGCATTTCACTCTGAAGCACTTCATGTAGTTGAATGTATTTTTTTCATACTGGAGGCAGAAATGCATGTTGTAAGTGTTTACTTTTTAATAATCACTCAGTGGACATGTTGAATATTCTAAATTGTTATGCAGCTTTTTACTGTATGGCATTTAGTACTTTAAAGAGAGATTTAAAAAAAGGAAAATGGTTTAGTTGACTGTGAGGAATGCAGTTTACACCTCTGACTTGTGCAATGAGACTGTGGAGGCGTTAAAGTGACAAAATCATTTTTTAAACAAGAAACTTCTTTACTGAATCATCACTTATGACATAGGCAATCATATATTTATATAAATGAAAACAAACCATATTGATATATTTTCAGTTGTAAACATTATACATCACATATAATCTCATGTACGGTAATTGTCAATTGAACGTTAAATAGCTCATTCAATTCCTGCCTTCCCTTAAACCTCGTTCCTCCTCCAAAAACATTATTCTGCATGTATTGTTCCAACAATTCCCATCTTTTTCTGTAAAATTTGTTCCTACCCTTTGCTAAAGATCCCACTTCCAGTTCTTTTATCTCCTTTACTATATTCACTACTTCTAGTACAGTTGGCTTAGACTTTGATTTCCACGTTCTAGTTATTGCTTTTTTGGCAGCCACCAGAATTAAACTCAGCAAAGCCTTACTATGTCTAGGCAATTCTGATTCTGTATCACAGTTAAAAAAATAATTTCCTTAGTTACACCAATTTACTCACACACTATTTCTGACAGAGTAGTCTGCAGAGAATTTTTAAAGTCTGCCAGTTCATTACACTCCCAAAAAATATTTTCCCAATTCCCTCTTTCTTCACCATCACACCTCCAACATTTACAATCTACCTCAGGAAAAATCCTTTGGAGTCTACTTGGGGTATAAAAATACCTATTCAAAGACTTCCAAGCAAAGATCTTAAATCTTCTAGAATGTTTGCATATTTGGGAGCCATACATAATACCTCACATTGTTTCTTTATGAATTGCTTATCCAATCTCTCTTACAAATTCTTTCTAATCTCTGATTGATTCCTATATTTTTCATGCAGCATTTTATATGCCCTACGTATTATCCCTTTTTTAATAACAGGTTCTGTTCTAGATTTTACTAAAACCTCTATCAGTGTGAGTCTTTAACTTAGGATCCCCCATTCCTTTAACTTTGCCTGTACTCTGACATCAACCTTTAACAGGGAAGGCAATCTCTAGCCTGCAGTCCAAATGTATTCTATGTCCTTCCCATTCTATTATCCTTCCCACTCTAATTATTTGCTCCCAGTACCCTAGTTTCTTTGCCAGTTTTCCCCAGTAGACTCCAGCCCCTCTTGCCTATTCTCTGTACCCCTAATTCCAGTCACCCCTACTGATAGACTCTCCTTTCTCCATTCCCCTGTTGGCTTATTTCTTAAGAATACTTAGTAACATGTTTTTGTGGTAAATACATTTGTCAGTATTACCCGTCAACTTAAATTGCATTTAACTATATATGCTCTTTATGTGCAACTGATGAAGAGAATTTAATGAATTATATTCCCCACCAAAAGTGTAAAATGTAAGTATATATGCATGTATATCTATTTATCTATGTGTGTGTGTGTGTGTGTGTGTGTGTGTGTGTGTGTGTGTGTGTGTGTGTGTGTGTGTGTGTGTTTATATATATATATACATATATATATATATATATATATATATAAAAAAAAAAAAATATATATATATATATATATATATATATATATATATATATATATATAAAAATATATATATATATATAGTTTCACTTCAGAATCCTGAAATATCGCAGTCCTGAATTTCATAAAACTAAAAAATATACTTGTTTTCCCACCTTTCTAAGCTAGTATAGTCCAATTTTCAGGTTAGTGCTGAATTCAGGATAGTGCTGTGTTACATGTTTCTGTGTTTACCCATTCCGTACTTGGATAGAAGGAAGTTTCTCTGTTCACTGTGAGAGAGGGAGCTTTGAGCAACTTATCTGTCCCTGGAGGAGTGGTTTCAGCCCAGAAATTAGTAGTTTATTGGCCATTTTGGGCTAATTTCTATCCCTTTCATTTCCCTGCTATAAAACCCGCATTTGCAAGGTTTTTGTGCTAGTATACAGCTCACAAGCTCCTGCCTGGTGCCCTGCAGAGTTCTTCAGCAGCAGAGAGACAAAAGAGAGACTTTGGAGTGATTAAGTATCATTTTTCTGTATTTTCTTGCTGTCTTTAGCTAATTCCGCCTAAAACGACAATTTTCTAGTTTCTGCAATTTAAAAAGCTTGTTTCAGCCACATATTGTACTTATTTTACTGCCTGCACTTTAACAAAGTCATTTTTGTGTTTAAATTACCTGTTTAACTGTTGTAGGCTACACACTCAAGTGTGATAGCCATTTCTGTGCATTTAAAGTATTTTTTTGATTGTATTTGCTTTATTTTCTGAAAAAAACAAAACAAAAAAAAAATACTTGTTTTCCCACCTTTCTAAGCTAGTATAGTCCAGTTTTCAGGTTAGTGCTGAATGCAGGGCTGTGTACAAGTGTCTGTGTTTGCACATACCTTACTTGGATAGAAGGAAGTTTCTCTGTTCACTGTGAGAGAGGGAGGTTTGAGCATCCTATCTGTCCCTGGAGGAGTGGTTTCAGCCCAGAAATTAGTAGTTTATTGGCCATTTTGGACTAATTTCTATCTCTTTCATTTCCCTGCTATAAAACCTGCATTTGCACTGTTTTGCATGCCGGGCAGCGCCAGGTAGCTAGGGTATAACTATTCCTGGCTGCACAAAGTCTACTTTTCAATTTTTCCCTTGGAACTAGACAAACTTTCAACTTAAGCACTCAAACCATTCACTTCTCATACCGGCACTTGCTCAAAACTCATAGCAAGCACTAATAAACCTTAGCACTAGACCCCCCCCCCCCTATACTGTAGAGAAGGACAAGGCTCTCTATTCGACCTTGCCAGCCAATCAGTAATATAGGGCAGTTTCAGGTGTACTCTCTGTTCCAACTGGTGAATCTGGGCATTTTGAGGCAATGTTACAATTGCCTCATGTACACAGACAACCCTCTCCTCCTTCCACCAAACACTAATACATGCGAAAGATGCAATTATATAGCCAAACTGGAGGCTAAGCTCTCTCAACCCAAGACTGGACCAGGCAGTCAAGCGGAAAAGGGTATTACTTGCATCACACCACCAGTCTCACATAGACCTATGAAACCAGCACCGGCAAAAAAACACACATAAATACATGAAAACATACTCAGAGGCGCTAAACAAAAATCTGCAGTAGCAACTGAGACCTCCAAAGCAGACATCCAAGCAACCCCCACCCCCCAACACAAACCATGAAACACATACTTCACAAAACCAGTGTGCCACACAATCACAGCCCTTAAGGCAAAATAACATACCCAACACACTAGTAATAGGTGACTCTATAGTCAGGCACACTGACATCCCACTCACTAGGCTGAACAAGGAGAAGGTTACTGTTAGCTGCCTGTCAGGTGCCAGGATCCACCACATAACACAAGCACTCAGGTCACTCCAGAACAAGCACAGATATGACTCTGTCATTGTCCATGTTGGTGTGAATGACCTGAGCTGTACCTCCCTGAACTACATGAAAAGAGACATGGAGGAGCTCTCTGATCACGTAGCCCAGGCCGGTATGACCCTGACCCTGAGTAGCATCATTCCCTCACCAAGAATAATACCACGGTATAGAGAAAAAATGATCATTTTCAACAATTGGCTAAGCTTCTGGTGTCATTCAAAGTGGATCCAGTGTCTTTCAGCCTGGGATGACATCTCGACAAGCCACGCTGCTTCACTAGAGACAACTTGCACCTGTCACCCTTAGACTTTCGATTACTGGCCAGGGCTCTTGCCACCCCCATAGTGCCTTTTTTAGGCAAGGTTCAAAAGACAAACCCACCACTGTAAATAGCACAAGTAACAAAAAACTGAGGGTAATGCTACTCAATGCCAGAAGTCTAAACCTTAAAATGCACGCACTCGAGGCAGTCCTCAGTATGGAGAAAGTCGATATATATGCAGTAACAGAAACCTGGTTTAAGGCTCCAGAGAGCACCCCAGCACTACCAGGCTACAAGTCATACCATACATTTCGGCCACAAAACCTGGACCAAAATACAAAAGGCAGGGGAGTATCCATATTCATCAAGGATACCCACACCTCCAGGTTAGTGGCACAGCACGATACTTCAGAGATCATCTACGTGCAACTAACAATGGGCAAAACTGCTATTCAAATTATAGCTTGCTACAGATCACCCACGATGTCCCAGGACCCCCACTCCGCATTTCTGGAAACACTGGGAAACATAAAGGTCCTACCAAACACCCTGATATTGAGTGATTTCAATTACCCAAACATTAACTGGGAGAACTACTCAAGTACATACTCCCTTGACAACATTTCCTAGAATTTATAAACTCAAACGCCCTGGATCAACTGGTCAGCACCCCCACCAGAGGTGACAAGGTATTGGACCTGGTCATCACCAACATGGGCGACCGGTGTTCCACACCGGAGGTCAACCCCTCGCTGGTTAGATCTGACCATAAACTAATCACTCTGGATGTCCACATTCCGCCACCACCCCCGGTCAAAGAAACCACAGTGAAAAACTTTTCAAAAGCAAACTTCATGTTACTTAAGACCGAGGTGGGAAGTTTCAAAGCCCCCATGCTAAAGGATAACGCTGTCCAAGCTGCAGAATCCTTTACTAATGCACTCTACGGGCACCTATAAGAATGCATGGATTGTGCTATCCCAAACAAAACCAAGACTCAATCCTCCAAGAAAAGGAAACTAGTCTGGTGGACCCCTGCCATAAACAAGCTATACAATAGAAGGAGGAAACTAGTACAGAAAAGAGTAAAATCCCAAGAAGGGAAGACATCCCTGATCAGTATCAGCAAGAAACTACATTCCCTCATAAAATCATCCAAGGCTAGCTTTGAAAGAAAAATTGCCATGGACTCCAAATATAACCACAAGGCATTATTTAGCTATGTCAAGAATCTAAGGAGCAATTCTCAGATCTGCTCGGAGTTAGTGCAGAATGGCACAAAATACACTGAACTGACCAATATAGCCAACATTCTGGCAGATAGGTTCAGTGCAAACTTCACCCCCCTCTCACCCCCAAAAGGGCCCATAACTATACCAGAAGAATGTAGTGCCCCTGAAATCACAGACACTCAGGTTAAAACAGCCCTCTCCAAAGCCAAAAACACAGCATCAATGGGACTGGACGGTGTCCCAGGCTGTGTCCTACATGAGCTCAAAGATGAACTAACCCCTCACCTAAACACACTGTTTAAACTCAGCCTCTCCACAGGCTACATGCCCACAGAGTGGCACACAGCAATGGTTATTCCACTCCACAAAGGTGGAGCCACAACGGACCCTGGGAACTATCACCCTATAAGCCTGACTAGCTTGGTCTGCAAAGCTATGGAGTGCATCATCATTATCTCATTAACAGAGACATTGGAAATCTCCAAATACTGGACCCTACCCAGTTCGGCTTTAAGGGCAGATCTTGCCTTCTAAACCTGGTGGACTTCTTTGAAACAGTTATCAAGGCTGTAGACGAGGGAAAGGTGGTCCGCACAGGCTACCTAGACCTTGCAAAGGCCTTCGACACCATTCCCCACTCAGGTATTATAGACAAGCTCACCAGCCTGAACATAAACTCCTATGTCACGAGATGGGTTGCCAACTGGCTCATGGACAGAACCCACATGGTAAGAGTTGTGGGAGCTAGATCTGACTCTAAACCGGTTACAAGTGGCGTTCTCCAGGGCTCAGTCCTAGGACCCCTCCTGTTTGGCATATACTTCTCAGAGGTACAGGCAAGCACAGGAGGACTATGGCTGATCAAGTTCGCAGACAACTGCAAACTAGGGGCTATAATTGACTCTCCGGCTGACACAGACATCCTCCAAAAGGGTCTCATTAAGACAGATACCTGGTGTCAAAACCATGGCCTCAAGCTAAAATGCCAAAAAGTGCATAATCATCCCCTTTGGAAAAAACAAAGTACCCACAAACTACCACATAGGTGGTAGCCCCCTAAATATGGAAGACGTAATAAGGGATCTGGGGACCCAAGTAGATAGTAACCTCTTCTTAGATAATCACATTGCCAAAGTGGTTAGAAAATCCTTCTTTGTGACCCACCTAATCACAAAAGGGTTTGCATCCAGATCGAAAGAGGTCATTGGGCCCCTCTATGCATCCCTCATCAGACCCATCATAGAGTACAATGCCCCATTTGGGATGTACCTTACAAGACACCTGCAACAACTGGAAAGACCACAGAAGTACCTCACCAAAAGGATCACTGGCCTCAAGCAGATGCTCTATGCAGCTCGAATGAAGAAACTCCAGCTGTACTCAGTTGCATACCGCCTACTCAGAGATGATCTCTGCCTGACATACAAGGCCATGTCCAACCCAAAATTGATGGACATGCGCCACCTAAAGAAAACCATATCCCCTCAAGCCACATGCTCCAGGGATCTAAACCTCACCACAACAATAAATAGGACGTGCTGAAGGGATAGATTCCTGTCCCAGAGATTTCCCATGCTCTGGAACAAGATTCCAATCTACATTAGGCAGAGCTCCTTGCTAACCCTCTTCAAGTGAAACCTTGACAAGCGGATGGGAAACAGAAAGTTTACCCCAGGGATCACTTCAATGGCTCTGCTGGACAGAGGCACAGGGAACTAATCTAAGGGGGCGGTGAAAGCCAACACATTCTGGCTAGGCTTGTAAATGCCTTTGGGCAGATAGCCTAGTATCTACCTATGAACCTATGAACCTATAATCTGGAAGCCCAAAATCCTG
Organism: Protopterus annectens; assembly: GCF_019279795.1. Classification (NCBI taxonomy): domain Eukaryota; kingdom Metazoa; phylum Chordata; order Ceratodontiformes; family Protopteridae; genus Protopterus; species Protopterus annectens. The sequence goes on from NC_056744.1 coordinate 742,896,790, forward strand.
AAAACTCAAAATCCTGAATCCCAAAAGACTGAAAACATGCAGGATACATATACTGATTATAGAAAACACAAATCAGATTACATTCCACCAAATATAAGGGCAAGCTCCCCTGCACCCCCACACCCCCTGCTACTTAAATATATCAACTCCAAGATTGCACTTCAATACACTATCATGAGTTATGTTGTAGTATAGCAAGTTAAAAGGGAATGTTACTAAGGTTACAACAGGCAGTCATGAACACGTGATGGTATGTTTGCCATTTTTTCTGTGGAGTGCAATCTTGGAGTTTATATATTTAAATAGCAGGAGCTGTGGGGGGGCACAGGGAGGATTGCTCCCCTGCCCATACTTGGTGAAAAGTGCTATCCTTTGTCTTGTATGTGTTTATCTATGTCCTTGTACTGGAATATTGTCATTCTTTGTGTCCTGTATATTTTCAGTATTTTGTGATTCAGGATTTTGAGCTTTCGGGATTTTGAATTTTCAGGATTTCGTGTTCTGGATTATGAAGTTCAGGGTTGTGATATTTCAGGATTCTGAAGTGAAACCATATATATAGATAGATAGATAGATGGGTAGATAGATTAGAAATATATATATATATATATATATATATATATATATATATATATATATATATATATATATATATATACACACACACACACACACACACATATATATACATATATATATATATATATATATATATATATATATATATATATATATATATATATATATATATATATAAGCAAATTAGAAACATGTGATAACAAAACAGCAAAATTTGCAACAGACTCATTACATAGGACTCACCACTGTCATGCCTTAAAAAAACTTTCCTGGCTAGTACTTCCACAACTGTTAGCATACAATCAGTTAACCATGGCTCATAACTACTATACCAGTCTAATAAAACACCAGCCCTCTCTAATCTTATTCAGCCGTATTCCAATAATCAACCTCTCTGTTCATCTAATAATTCACTCCTACAGGTTACTAAATCTACAAACTCTGCCAGAAATTCTCAATATTCCTTACAAGTAGCAAAAGCTTGGAACGCACTTCCTCCTGCCATTAAAACCACCCTTAACCAACTTTTTTAAAAAAACTACTCAAATCTCACTTAGGTAACTCATGGTTATGCTCATGTAACAGGCCTTGCTAATAAGTCCACTTCTATTCCACTCTTCTCTTAAAAACTAATATAAACATTGTTAGATTACATTATCTATATTAACTCAAACCTCTCGCCATGTATGTGTAACTACTACTTACAAAATTTTCACCTATGGAATGTTTTGTTATATAAAATATTGTATCTCTTTGCTGAGCTTTGTATCTGAAAATTCTTATGTTAATGTATTTTTGTGTTATTAACCATTTGTATGTAAAGGTACTGAAAGTTTTGCTATACGTGGAGCTTTTCTCACCAGGCCTCTGCTGAAAATGGGTCTCCACCCAGTTGGACTTTCCTGGTAAACAAATGTAAAGTAAATAAAATAAATAAGTAAATATATATATATATATATATATATATATATATATATATATATATATATATATATATATATATATATATATATATATATATACATGTATATACATTTAGTTAAGTCTGGCACTTAAGGCAAAAAAGGGTTAATGCTATTAGCTGTTAGTATGTTAACAAGCTGCTTTTTGTTGTCCAGAATTTGATTCTCACAGCCTTCAATAGACTAGAGTGTGAAACTGAGTAAGTCAGTTAACCAAACAGTGCTCTCAGGATGAGTCCGAAAAAGGTCTGCATGGATCAGCACTCTACCCAAATTAGCAAGTAAGCAAATAAATAAAGTTTGTCATGTTTAGTCAAAATAGGACTTGATTCAGCAAGTTTTCTTATACTTAATTTTCAGAATTAAAGCTTGTGGTTTTCCTATTTCTATACAAAATGTGCATAATTAATTTCTTTCTACTTTCTTTTGAGTTTGACAGTTGTGCTTTTCCTTTGCCTGAGGATTGTACATACTTTTAAAGATTACCTTTAAGGAGAAAGATATCGGTCTTGTAGCTGTTCTAGATTTTTAACTGTACATCTGAAATGCTGAAAAGCACAGTTGTGTCTCCTTACCATAAAAGTAGATGCTTTAGTGTCTGCACTGTTCCAGTAATAAAAATGGGGTTATTCTTGCTGTGGTAGCTCTTGGCCAGCACGAGTACCAGAGATTTAGCTCCCACCTCCTGTGTTTGCAGATGCCCTGCACCTGATATCAGAACATCTGGCTATAAGGATCATTAAGGAAGCGGAGTACAGCAGAAGTAAGAACAAAACTCCAAATTTAATTCCAAGAATGTGCACTTATAACATACGGATGAGCGCTTTCACCATTACAGCTTCTTCAGATCCTTGTATAAAAGTCACAGTAGACCTCCCCTTATATAAGCAGCTCAATTAATCAATCAATTAAAACAATTTAAACAATTAAAAGCAATGCTGGAGAATTTAAAGAACTCTCCCATATATAAACATGTTAATGTAAAGTAAGACAAAAATATATAAAACTTGCATAGTGACCTAAAAACATGTAAATAAACATTCTGATAAGTTAATATTGATAAAATACATAATCAAGAACATATACAAATAAATGATAGTTCATTTTATGTGCCTGCGTTGTCTCAGCTTAGGTTTTATAGAAGCTCTATCATTCAACCCATGCCCCCTATCAGCTTTCAAACGAATGATCCAGTCAGTCTTCTTAGATTCAGTAAGATTCATAGTATTACCACCCCTCTTATTCACAACAATTATCTCTAGGACCCGGAACAAGAAAGTATGTTCATTGTCATTGGTGTTTATATGTTTTGCTAAGGCATTGTGTAAAGTGCCTTTTCTCATGTGGTAAATATGCTCTCTCATTCTATCCCTTAACGGCCGGTTAGTTTTACCAACATAGAAACTTGGGCATGCCTGACAAGTAGCTAAATACACCACATTAGGTGTCATACAATCTGCATCTGCCTTGATGGAGAAAGTGGTGTGTAAATCCGGGTGTATAAACACCTCACTGCTATCAATAAATGAACAGAAGTTGCAGTGACCACAGGGTTTAGTGTGACCAGTGTTCTTCATAATCCTATCATGTCTGGGGTGACAAAGCAATCGCTTTAGGTTGCTCTTATTCCGAAATAGGAAACTTGGTGTCTCACCCACAATGCGTTTCAAGTCATCATCAACCAGGAGAATATCCCAATGTTTGCTAATAATTTCCTTTAACTGATATTGATCAGAAGTATACAGAGTAGAAAATTTAATAGATCTACTTAACATATGATCTCCAACGGTTTGATCTTGGACCCTGGGTCCAAAGTATGGTGCACCTGAAGTGGTGCGTGACATGTATGCTTCCTCCATGTATGGTATAATCTCATTATCCTCGTATCCCCGGTCAGTAATCTATTTCTCAGATTGTCTAATTCTGAGATAAATCCCTGTTCAGTGGGGTTCAATCTCGAGGCTCTAATGGCCTGTCCTTTCATTATATTCTTAAAACAAATTGTGGGTGCATACTAGACCTTAATAACAAGGAATTGCAGTAACATGCCTTGCGATAGACCCCCGTATTTATCATATCATCTGTTAATCTCTCAATATATAGGTCTAAAAAATCAATTCTATGTGTGGAATAGTTCATGGTAAAAGTAAGGAATGTAGTTAAATCATTCATAATGGATAGCATTGATTCCAGCTGTTCTGATGTTCCATTGCAAAGAACAAAAAGGTCATCAACAAACCTTCTGTAGAACACCACATGTTCACAGAAAAGTGCATTCTTAAATAAAACATGTTCCTCCCAATATGCAAGGAACATGTTGGCGTAGCTATTTGCACATGGAGTGCCCATAGCTACACCATCACGCTGTTTATAGATCTGGTCTTGGAACATGAATAAGTTGTTCTCCAAGACCAGTTCTAAAAATGAACTATGAGGTCTATCAATACTGCATTGTAAGTACTGTGTGCTTTCAGATAATTTAACACATAATCAAGTCCTATATCATTAGGTATTACAGTAAATAGGATTGAATGTCAAAAGTCACAAAAGTACAACTAGAGATTCTATCATGGTGTCCAATACATTCATACAGATCAATCAAAAATTGCTTGGAATCCTTCAAGACTGTAACATTGTCATTCAATGCACATCTCAGATGTTTCTCCACAAAAACTGAAAGGTGTTCAGTTACCCATCCACGGCCAGAAACTATGGGTCTCATGGGTGGGTTCTTCATATTTTGTGTACCTTGGGAGACCTTGTATAATCGGTATAGTGGGTGTATAAATCATAAGGTATCCATATAGCTCCTTATTTATTAAATTACTTCTAAGAATATCATAAAGCGTGTCATGAATATATCTGATAACAGAGTGAACCTGTTCCATGGAAGTAGGTTCATAGAACCTGTCCTGTAACATGGAGGACATAGCCTCCGTATAAAATGACATATCCAATACTACAACTTTCCCACCTTTATCAGCTGGTCTAATTATAATGGTAGGATCATTCTGCAATTTCCTCAGACACTGACGTTCCCGAAAGCTCAAGTTATCCCGCCTCTTCTGTTTTTGGGTCCCAGTTGAGTATTATAGTAACTATACAATTCCTCCCTGTTAACTTAAGGAATGCTTCAACTAATGGGTGGTGAGTTGGTACAAAATCACTTAAATTCTTAAAAGCAAACTTCCTGCTCTGTCCTGATTCTTTCTCAGAATCATTATAAATGAATCTAAGCATTACATTCCTACAAAAAAGTTTTAAGTCCACCATTGTATCAGTCAATTTGCTCTGGCTTTTAGGAATAAAATTCAAACCTTTGTTTAATAAACTGGTATCATCATCTGTTAGAGTAATGTGGGACAAATTATAGATTAACGCTTGTTGTTCCACATTCTCTTTAAAGTCTGATGGGGCATAAAATCCCTGATAATTTCCTCTTCTGTCTGCCCCTGCTCATGGAGCGAGGTCTGCAGGACCTTTCTCCATGCGCACTGGCAGAGGAAAAGTCAAATCCAAACTTGAGCTTGCTGGAATCAGTCAAAGTAGTAGTTTTCTTAGGTTTAACAACAGGCTCTGATCCTTCTTTTGTAGAAACAGGTCTATTCTTAACCACATGTACTTCAGGATATAAGTTGTTTCTAGTACATGCACTGGGATGTACAATATGAATAACATCCACAGAGTCCTTGCAATTGTCTGTGGTAGTCCCAGCGACAGGTGGTATTTCTTCCAAAATACATGCATCATTACTGATGGTGACCCCCCCAGTACAAACTTGGGCAGAGTCCATCTCCACAGGAGTAATGCTGTTATGTCCATTCAGTTCAACACCCACATTCATGTCATTTGTTACACTATTACTTGTAACATCGTTGATAAAATTAAAGTGTGTAGATTCCTTTACTTTCTTAGGAGGCATGGGGGTAGAAGGATCCCTATGCATCTGAGACGTTGTAGAGGAATCCTGCCCTGCTTTGGGCCATAAGAATACATTGCCCAATTTAAAATCATTAATATCCCTGGTGGCTTTGTGTTTTTTCTGCTGTAAAAGTTTTCTTTCATATGCTAGCACACAATCTAGCAAGTTCTCAAACAATGGTGCAACCACCTTATCCGAAAAGTTACTAAACAGCTCCTGCTTTTGCGCTTAATATTATCTGTTAACCTTACCTCCTCAGGGAGGAAAAAGTCAATTAGTAGTTGCAAATACTTGCGACTCACCTCAATGTTTAGGCGTTGCCATTTCACGAGTAAATCTGGATGTTCCGTAATACCTAATGATATAGGACTTGATTATGTGTTAAATTATCTGAAAGCACACAGTACTTACACTGCAGTATTGATAGACCTCATAGTTCATTTTTTAGAACTGGTCTTGGAGAACAACTTATTCATGTTCCAAGACCAGATCTATAAACAGCATGATGGCGTAGCTATGGGCACTCCATGTGCAAATAGCTACGCCAACATGTTCCTTGCATATTGGGAGGAACATGTTTTATTTAAGAATGCACTTTTCTGTGAACATGTGGTGTTCTACAGAAGGTTTGTTGATGACCTTTTTGTTCTTTGGAATGGAACATCAGAACAGCTGGAATCAATGCTATCCATTATGAATGATTTAACTACATTCCTTACTTTTACCATGAACTATTCCACACATAGAATTGATTTTTTAGACCTATATATTGAGAGATTAACAGATGATATGATAAATACGGGGAGTCTATCGCAAGGCATGTCACTGCAATTCCTTGTTATTAAGGTCTAGTATGCACCCACAATTTGTTTTTAAGAATATAATGAAAGGACAGGCCATTAGAGCCTCGAGATTGAACCCCACTGAACAGGGATTATTTCTCAGAATTAGACAATCTGAGAAATAGATTACTGACCCGGGGATACAAGGATAATGAGATTATACCATACATGGAGGAAGCATACATGTCACGCACCACTTCAGGTGCACCATACTTTGGACCCAGGGTCCAAGATCAAACCGTTGGAGATCATATGTTAAATAGATCTATTAAATTTTCTACTCTGTATACTTCTGATCAATATCAGTTAAAGGAAATTATTAGCAAACATTGGGATATTCTCCTGGTTGATGATGATTTGAAGCGCATTGTGGGGGAGACACCAAGTTTCCTATTTCGGAATAAGAGCAACCTAAAGCGATTGCTTTGTCACCCCAGACATGATAGGATTATGAACACTGGTCACACTAAACCCTGTGGTCACTGCAACTTCTGTTCATTTATTGATAGCAGTGAGGTGTTTATACACCCGGATTTACACACCATTTTCTCCATCAAGGCAGATGCAGATTGTATGACACCTAATGTGGTGTATTTAGCTACTTGTCAGGCATGCCCAAGTTTCTATGTTGGTAAAACTAACCGGCCGTTAAGGGATAGAATGAGAGAGCATATTTACCACATGAGAAAGGGCACTTTACACAATGCCTTAGCAAAACATATAACCACCAATGACAATGATCATACTTTCTTGTTCCGGGTCCTAGAGATAATTGTTGTGAATAAGAGGGGTGGTAATACTATGAATCTTACTGAATCTAAGGAGACTGACTGGATCATTCGTTTGAAAGCTGATGGGGGCATGGGCTGAATGATAGAGCTTCTATAAAACCTAAGCTGAGACAACGCAGGCACATAAAATGAACTATCATTTATTTGTATATGTTCTTGATTATGTATTTTATCAATATTAACTTATCAGAATGTTTATTTACATGTTTTAGGTCACTATGCAAGTTTTATATATTTTTGTCTTACTTTACATTAACATGTTTATATATGGGAGAGTTCTTTAAATTCTCCAGCATTGCTTTTAATTGTTTAAATTGTTTTAATTGATTAATTGAGCTGCTTATATAAGGGGAGGTCTACTGTGACTTTTATACAAGGATCTGAAGAAGCTGTAATGGTGAAAGCGCTCATCCGTATGTTATAAGTGCACATTCTTGGAATTAAATTTGGAGTTTTGTTCTTACTTCTGCTGTACTCCGCTTCCTTTGTGACTTACATTATATCTACCTCACGGAACTACAGCGTTTGCTTGCTGAGCAGTGGATTTTACTTTACTTTATAAGGATCATTAGCCAGAACCATCTTACAGGTCTTTCTTGCTCCCACAGAAAAGGAGTAGCCCTCCAAGGTGACACTCCAGGCCCAGAGCACAAGAGTCCCTAAAGACCTAATGGTGGAGAAGTGTGAGTGGGACAGGGGAAGGGGTAATGAAGGGGTGCCCTCTCAATTCTTAAAAACCTACAGAGGAAAAGGAGATGTACTGCAACAGTGAAAACACTCGAATATCCACATTTATGGTAAGTAGACACAACTGTACTATGTTCATTATGTTTCACTGTTGCAGTAATAACTATATATCGGAGGATTCCCAAAACTGAGAAGGGAGGAGGCCTGAAAAGAAAATATTAAGCAGAAGCTCAAATGTTCTGCAAGACTGCAGAAGCAAATCCAGCCCTGGTCTTGGGGAAAACAGGAAGATTGTAATGTTTGGCAAAGGTGTGGACAGAGGACCAAGTGGCAACCTCCAAGATTTTCCTTGTGAGAACTGTTCTAAGAAATGCACTAGCAGTAGCAGTAGCCTTGGCAGAATGAGTTCTGATATGTTGTCGAATTTGCTTTCCATGATAATGGTAACAAAAGGTAATACAGCTTGAAATTCACTTTGAAATTGTTTGTTTGTTTGCTGATAGGATTTCTTGGTTTATTATTAGCAAAGGTTGGAAAAAGTTAGTTGGACTTTCTGACAAACTTAGTCCTGTTAAGATAATATCTGAGTTGTCTGTGATCGTCAAGTGAATGTAGGATACATTGTCCCTTATTCTGAGAGTGAGGAAACAAGGCAAGAAGAGGAATAGACTGATCCAAAGAAAGTTCTATTTATGGCATACCCCAAGACAGACAAATGAGACTGAACACGTCCTTGTTCAAGGTCCAGTCATGAGGGTTCACTTCTGACCTGCTGAGGTGGTCTGGTAGTGAATTGTTGTGGGACAGAAGGTGTAGGCCCAAGGCTTGAACTGTGTCCCACAATGACATGGTCAGGCAACACAGATCATAGGAGTGAGTGCCCAGCTGCTTGTTTATGTCCACATCACTGTGGTGTTGTCTGTCTTTATCAGTAATGTCCCTGGTTTCCATAGGTTCTTGAAGGTAGGATGCCCTTGATAACAGCTCTCATTTCCTTTAGATTTATGTGCTGCTTTAGAAAGCTTTGCTCCCATGTTCCCTGAGCTTGAAGGCTGTTAGAATGTACCACTAGGCTGGGTCTGAGGCATCTGTGGTCAAGGTCTGGCTTGGCTGTCGGGTCCAGAATGGCACCCCTAAGTTTTGGTTGCAAGTAGAGATCCAACACTGGAGTTCCCTTTTTAAATGGGAAAGAAGGAGAATTTTTTGGTTGAGAGATTGGCTGTGTTGGTTCTTTACATTTTTTGAAATACCATTGGATCTTCCCCATGTGTAGTCTGGCTAAAGGAATCAGTAAGAACCATGAGGCCATATATCCCAAAAAATCTTGAGCACCCCCCCCCCCCCATCCTTGAATTACTGTGAGGGGAAGAAGAAATTTGGAAGTAGTTTACCAAAAAAGCATAACTAAGAGCCAATATCAATATTTAATTTTATTCTCCTGGTACCTCTGCCTTTTGCCTTCAAGAGGTTTGAAGTAGTTTTTCAGTAACATGACCTTTTCCTTTGAAGGTCTATATCCAGCAAACATCACTAAAAAGACAAGCTAATGGGATGGAGAGAGGCTGGATTTCTTTAGGTTTAAGTTATAACCTAGGCTGATTAAAATGGTCATAGTTTAGCATACAGCAGAATCTCCTTGGATCAGGCAGTCATCTAGGTAGGGGTAGATCTGAATGTGTTTGTCCTGCAGTATGCTTTTACTGGAGCCAGGCATTTAGTGAATACTCTGGATGCAGTAGATAAGTCAAAGAATAGAGCAGATAGTGTTGATAATGACTTCCACCTGCTTTGAAATGTTGAAGGTAAGCATCTTTTAGATCCAAGGTGACCACGTAAGCCAGAGGAGAAAGCATAATCAGGAACTTTTGTAATGTAAGCATTTTGAAATTGGGTACCGGAAGATATCTGTTTAATCTTGAAAAGTCTAGTATGTGTCTTCAAATTCAGTCCTCTATTGGAACAAGGAAGAATCTTGAATAATACACCTTTTCACTTTCTTGGGGGGGGGAGTACCTTTTCTATAGTGCATTGCTGTAAAACAGACCTACTCGGTCAGAGCTTCTTTTACTTGATTTGGTGGGACAGAAGGAATGCCTGCATGCTATGGGAAAGAGTAGGTAGACAGTTTGTAACCTCCTTTGATAATACTTAACACCCATTTATCTTGGATTATCTTGATCCTTTCATTTTAAAAGAAAGATAGCCTTCCTTCTAGCTGGAAAGAAGAGAGGTTTTGGAAGAAAGAGAGTGGAGATGGTTGGGTTGGGGTGGGATTTAGGGAACAGGGAGGTTGCTGACTGAGTCATGATTGCTCCCTGCTGGGCTCCTGGGGATGGGGTCCACTAAACCTAGAAGTTGGCTCTGTTTGCCGTCTTTTATGTTGCCTTGGTGTTCTATTCCTTCTGACTCTTTTCCCTGTTTGTGTGTGCTGAGAGGTAAGAAAAGACCAGGACATAGTGGGGTCATTTTTACTTAACCTGGGTAGCTGAACCTGCAGAGAATCCTTGACAGTCTGCATGGATTTTGCCTGCTCCTCTAGTTTTTTGAAGACAGCTTCGGATGAGTGGTCTACATAAGTCAACTCATCCTAATCTGAATCATAAGAATCTGATGATTCCTTAGGGGTGTCCTCTTTCTTTTTCCAGAAACAGATTCTGTGAAGGTAGAATAACTACATTCTGAAGCAAATCCTTAGCCAGTCTTAGTAAATCCTGCTGGTAGGCCTGTGAGCATTGTCAGCATGAAAGTTGCTGAGGCATGCCAGGAAGAATCTTTTTTAATAATTTGGCCTTAGTCTTGGTCCTGGGTGTGGTGTCCTGGAACCAAGCAATCATGATCTGCACATGTGCATTTGATGACCCCTTGGAAGTTTTTGGGATTCCACCCTCCCTATCTGAAGACCTAGCATGTGAGCTGGAACCCAAGGACTGTAGTGCGATCTTGGACTTAACCAGCAACACTTGACTTTTGGCTTCTGCAAGATGTAGAGGAACCAGGAGGCATATCAGAGTCCAAAGAGTATGCACAAGCAGTCTCCAACACTTCTTCAGTCATTGGAAGAGAATGTGAAGGTATTGTCTGTCCTACAATAATCACAAACTTGGGTGGACTGGCTGATGGCAAAGTTTTGCCTTCTGCCACCCTTGTAAGTTTCAGATGATTCTCCCTACGCATATGAGAGGGGTCAAAAACAGAAGAACCAGAGGATATCATAGCATGTGAACATCCCTAAGACCCTTTTCCCTTTTTTAAGTACTGTGCAAGGGATTTGGCTCTACAACGAGTAGCTTGCTTGTTAAAATGAGCACAATGGGGACAATTAGGAACATCGTGCTCTGAGCCTAAGTAGAAAGGACAATGAAAATGAAAGTCCCGATGTGGAATCTCTTTTCCTCATTTAAGACAATTGTTGGTGCTGGAACTCATCTAATAGAGCAGAAAGTGAAGGGAAAAAAGGTTTCCCCAATAGGGCACTTAGCTTTACAATTCACTCTGGTCTTTGGACCATCCAGTGCAGTCTATGAATGTGGATGCTTCAGGCAACAAAGGGAAGTATGAGCTGCTAGATGGTAGTAGCCGATGACCCTTATACCCAGATTTCCTGATGTCAGGTGAAGGGCATCTGCCAGCCCAGGAGGAGGGAGTTAAATTTCTGGTAATCAGGCTAGCCAAGGGTGACCACAGTAAGAATAATCCATATAGTTACTGCTGAAACAGTGAAACATGATGGGCATCACTCATTCTTTGGATTGTTGACAGGCATCACAAGACTTACAAAAGATAACTTTGGATTTTGTCTTACTTGAAATATCTGCTCAGCACTTCAGTGTCCTAGATAAGGTATGGTACATTTCTGTGCAAGTAAATATAAGCACACACCTGCACAATTATTGGCATATTACTGCAGGAACTTCAACAAAAAAGATGAGCGTGAGAACACTGTCCTAATACAATGCCTATTTTGGGTCATCACACCCTGTAGCCTGAAATTTAAGCAGTGTTTTTACACCAAGAGAACAGTGCATTTTCCATCTAGTGGCAGTGGGTGGTTGCCTGGTCTGCATAGGTTAGGGAAACACACCACAGATTCCTGCAAGTAGTTGTTTTATTGGCTGGAATGCTTATTAATCACCTTACCTTGTTTTTAATGCCTTTATAAATTCTGCACAACTGAGTGTGTCTTGGCTCATTTCTACAAAGTGAAGTACTTTTACTGAATAGTCACACATTTATAAGCTATTTAAAGTACATTGCTGTATCTCGAAGTTTTTTTGTGGTAGCATTTCACTCCAGGCACTCTTTTGTTGTGCTTTTACATTAGGAAGGCTGGGATTATTCATGTAGTGGCAGTAGATATTTGTCTGGTCTGTTTGAGATGGGAAGCACACAAAAGGGCTTGTTTTATTGGCCAGAGGGCTCAGTAGTCACTTTTCTGTATTTCCAATGCTGGTATAAATTTGGCATATTTGCACAGAGCCCTGTACAGACACAAACATCTGGAAACATTGCTTATTTTCATTGTATTGTGAAAGTTAACTGTTGTAGTTACCTTATTATAGCACCCAGGACGATTGCTGCTGAGAGAGTAGTATCTGATTTAGTACTCAGCATCATCGCTGGTTACATTAACTACAGATTACACCAAGTAAGAACCCTTCCCTCATCTGGTTACAAGCACCCTCCACTTCTATCCTTTCAAATACATATTAGGACCTGCAGCCATGGATGGGCACTTTTCTGCTACCTCTGAGTGCAGCTTGGTGGACATAGGTATCCTGAGACAATGCAACAATTGCCTTATGTACACTGACGACCATTTAATTCTCAAAAAGACAAATACAGTATGTGAGAGATGTAGTTACACATTGACAATAGAGGCTAGACTTTCACATACAGACAGAAAAAGCAACAAACAGTTTGTCAGTGACTCACACACATCACTCACCTCACAAGCAAAGGACCACACTCATAGACCCGCATATGTAGAGGTGCTCACATGTAACTTATCCAAACCTCAAAGGTATGTCAGGTGCAGTCTCAGAAACTCTGCATGCACACAAACAAGATAATTCCCATCACAACACATAAAGCCACATCTTATTGTGTCTCAACTACCACGCCCATAAGTCGAAAAACTTCATACCCAGCAATCTGGTCATAGGAGTCTCCATTGTGAGACACACTGATGTCCCCCTTTCCAGGCTGAATAAAGGGTAGATTACAGTTAATTGCCTGTCAGGGGCCATGATTCACCAGATCATACATGCACTCAGGTCACATTCCTAAGTACCAGTATGACACAGTCATAGTCCATGAGGTTGTGAATGACCTGAGATGTACCTCCTTGGACTATATGAAGAGAGACATGATTGAGCTCTCAGAATATGTGTCACAGGCAGGTGTGAGCCTAACATTGAGCAGCATTCTGTCATCTGCAAGAATAATGCCACAATACCACCAGAAAATGATTGACTTTAACAATTGGCTTAGCTACTGGTGCCATTCAAAAGGAGTCCAATGCTTGTTAGCCTGGAAGAACATGGTTAATAGGCCATACTGCTTTGCCAGGGATAGTCATCTGTCACCACTAGGTTTTCAGATATTGGCCAAAGCATTATCCACCCCTATAGTGCCTTTTTTAGGCATTGCCAGACAGACAAACCTTCCAACACAACAAAAGCTACTCAAGACAAGCTAAAGGTGTTACTGCTCAGTGCTAGAGGCCTTAACAAGAAACTGCACTCCCTGGAAGCTCTCCTCATCCTGGAGAATGCTGACATATGTGCAGTTACTGAAATATTGTACAAAGCCACTGAAAGCACTCAAACAGTGCATGGCTATAATGCCATTCATACATTTTGACCACCCACTGAACATGAAGAGCTAAAGGTGGAGGTATATCTATCAATCTCCATAAAGATAAAATTGCCTCAAGGCTGGTCAAACAATATGATATGCTTGAGCTTCTCCGTGTCCAACTAACCATTGAAAAAATCCATTACCATATTCTTGCTAGCTACAGATCCCCCAGCATGAACCAGGAAACCCATACATCATACCTAAACTTACTAGAATCACTCACCATCCAGCTCAGTGTCATATTTATCGGTGATTGTAGCTACCCTTTCATTAAATAGGAGGCATACACTACCACTAACATGCAGGCCCAAAGATTTCTTGACTTTGTAAATTTAAATGCCTTGGAGCAGCTAGTCTGCACTCCCACTAGGGGAACAAATATGCTACATCTGGTACTCAGAAATATGGGAGACGGCTGCACCCATCCCACCCCCCAGTGTGAAGTCCTAACTGGTAAAATCAGATCACAAAATGGTATCCCTTGAAATAAAGGTTAAACTAGTCCCCCCCCACCTTACCCCAAAACTTTAAGAACTTCTCTAAAGTAAATTATCCCCTTTTAAGGGATGGCATAGCTAGTTTTCAAGCTCCCCCAAATCCAGGAAACACAGAAACCTATGCAGAGGTGTACACAAAACCCCTGTGTAACCATATAAACAACTGCATAAAAACAGCAATATCAGATCAAAATAAACCTAAGTCAAACCATAAAAACAAGTCACTATATTAGTCCCTTGGTATTAATAGGTTGTACAACAAAAGAAAGTCCTGTCAAGACATAAGAGGGAATGTGCACAACAGAGCAAAAAGTCCTTCATTAGCAAATCAGAGAACTAGTCAAGTCTCTGAAGGCAGACTTTGAGGTAAAATAGCTTCCAAAGCTAAGGAGAACCATAAAATATTTTTCAGTTATGTCCGCATTCTTAAGTGCAACACCCAACAATGTCCAGAATTAGTTGTAGATGGCATCACGAATATTCAGATGAAAGATATAGCAAATCTGCTGGCCAACAAATTCAGCTCAAATTTCACCTCCACATTACCCCCAGTTCTCCCTCAAGAAATACCCTCCACCACTCCACTGCCAGTTATCACCACTGCTTTCTCTAAAGCTAAAAACGCGGCTTCAGTGGGGCCTGACAATATACCAGTCTGCCTCTTAAACAGCTTAAATCAGGACTTATCAGGCCCATTAGGATCTGTATTTAACCACAGCCTCCAGACTGGTTTTGTCCCAAATGAGTGGAGGACAACAAGAGTCATCCCTCTGCATAAAGGGGACCATCTACTGACCTGGGAAATTACACAACCATAAGTTTGACTAGTCTTATATGTAAGGACATGGAAAAAATAATCATGTTCCTAATAATGACACAGGAAATCTCCAAACACTAGACTCTTGGCTTCATCAAGGGCAGGTCATGCATACTGAATCCGGTGTACTTCATTGAGAAAGTCCCTAAGGTTTTAATGATAGCAAAACAGTACATACCGCCTACCTTGACCTGGTGAAGGTATTTGACATAATTCCCCAGTTAAGTATTATAAATAAACTCACAAAACTGGGCATAAATCTCTACGTCACCAGATGGATAGCCAGTTAGCTCATGGACAGGACGCATGTAGTTAAAATGGGTGAATCCAGATTCAGCAAGAGGCCAGTTACTAGTGGTGTGCCACAGGGTTCATGCTGGGACCACTCCTGTTTGGAATATCCTTTTCTGAAGTCAAGGCTAATATGGAAGGCCTCTGGATGACAAAGTCTGAAAGCTTGGGGCAATCATTGAATCCCCCAGTGATGTGGATATCCTTCAGTAGAGTCTAGATCAAACAAATGGATTGGTACCAGAACCATGGTCTAAAGCTAAATGTGAAAATGTGCGTTATCATACCCTTTGAGAAGTCAAATACCCCTGCAAATTACAACATCAGTAGCACATCCCTAAGAATATACTCAGAGGTGAGAGATCTAAGTACACAGATAAATAGTAGCCTGAGCTTTGATATCCATGTGTCCGCAGTGTTGAGGGAGTCCTTTTAAGTGGCGCAACTTATAAGTAAAGGTATGGCAACCAGATCCAGGAAATTATAGTCCCTCTGTACTCAGCCCTCATTAGACCAATAATCAAGTACAATGAGCCATTTGGCATGTACTTGAATAGGCACTTGCAGTAGCTAGAGCAACCTCAGAGGTTCCTCACAAAGAAAATTCAGGGTGTAAACAACATGAACTATGCAGGTAGACTAACAGCCCTATCTCTTTACTCTGTCTCCTACCTTATATTAAGGGCTGAGCTATGCATGACTTACAAGGCACTCACAAATCCAGCCCTGATGGAGCTTCTGTGGAGCTTCTACACATCTGCATGTCAAACAACACAAGGGTCACCTGTTCTAGGGATCTAAACTTAGTCAGTGACTCAAACAAATCATGCTAGAGTTACAGACATGTATCTAAGAGATTGCCCCTTGATTGGAACAGGCTTCCTATTCACATTAAGCAGAGCCCTTTCCTGGCCCTCTTCAAATGCAAAGAGAAAAATGAATGAAGGGTTCCAGCCATGATCCAACAGCTCAATAATTTATTAAAATAGTACAAAAGTATAAGAATGTTATGTCTTTTTAACTCATTATATGTATAATTACGATTTTTTTTAAACAACTAATTATGTAATTGAAGAAACAGGTAATTAGCAGGGGTATTTATGGAAGTGATGTGGATGAACCTTTTATCTGAAGAAGTCTCTTTGTTGAGACGAAAGCGCTCATTTTGGTTTGTTATTTTAATAAATTATTGAGCTAGTGGATCATTGCTGGAGCACTTTTATTTTATTCTTTAGTTTCGATTGTGGTTTTTCGATATTTTTTTTGTTTTTCTTCTTCAAATGCAGTTTGTATCAATGGATGTGGAATTGCAAATTCACACCTGGGGAAGTGCCTATGTCCCTTATGAACTGGGACAGTCTGTAAGATACTCAATGCACAGGCATAAATCCATGCTATTCTCTTACCCCTAGGGGCCATATATTGGGTAAAATCAAGTTATATTGGCTAGGCTTGTAAGGGTCCTTAGGCCATTAGCCTAGTAATCTCCTATGAACCTATCAACATACGGACCTGTAATATGAGCTCAAAAAGTTTGTTTAAATGATGATAGTTATTGCATCTGTCAGCCCAGGTTGTTTTTATCCATTGTACATCCTGCTGAATGGTGTATACTATACAAGCACACAGTATTCCAACATTTACCAGTGCAATGAATAGTGACTAAAGACAAGCATTCTGTAAGAATTTTTCTTTGTGTTCAGGAGCAGCAGTGAACAAAGACTCTTCTGTATATCTGTTTTATTACCAAGGACTGTATATTTTATTTGCTTAGTTAAGTGCCATTAATCCTTCCATTCCCTTTTCAGACACTACCTACCAGGCATTTAGACAAAACATAGAAACAGATTGATGTTGTAGAACCTTGAAGATAACAAAAGTAATTGGAATTCAAAAATAAAGGCAGATCGATGGCTTATTCAAATAAAGATAAAGCTTAACAGAGTTTAGAGTAGGAAGATACTCAGAGATGTGTTTGTCAAGCCCTGAAGATAGACTATGCTGGAGGGAAAATGTGCGTGGCTAAGACTAGAGAACTTTTTTCTCTGTCGGTAAACATAGCAGAATCTTCCTCCCTCCCTCTTAGCTCTAGACTCTTTGGTGTTCATTATTTATTTGTTTACTTGTTTGTGTATTTATGTCATGATGTAAGTTATCACATCATTTATTTGTTTAGCTTACATGTAAGTGGACTGTGCCCCAAGGGTTCTTTTTCAGCTATGTCCTCTTTAGTGTTATTTAGTGTTATTAAAAAAAGAAAATGCATAAAAGAATCCATAATATAAAGAGATTGTGCATTAATATGTATTGTTTGTACTGTATGAGTAGGCCGCGGTGGTGCAGTGGTTAGCATTGTCACCTCACAGCAAGAGGTTCTCCAGTTCGATTCTTGGCTGGAGCACCTTCTGTGCATTGTCTGCATGTCCTCCCTATGGTCGAGTAACTTTAAAGACATGCAGGTAGGTGCATGCATGTGCCTTCTTTGAAGGTTGGGCACCAGGCTGGCAACTTGACACTGTAAAAATTCAGTGCCAATCATTAGCGGACCAGAGTTCTGCTGTGGCAACCCCTAACTGGGAAAAGCTGAAAGAGTTTGTACTGTACAAGTACATTTGAATAGGTGTGAGTGCTGAAGCTCCATATAATAGCAACAAAAATGTGATAATAGATAGTATTACTGCATTTTTTTGGCTCTTTATTAAAATGTTTGCACTTGAAGTGCAGAGTGCCAACACAAAATAAAAAAAGACTGAAACTACAGGAGAGGAGCAAATCTCAAACAATACTCTTTTTCTTTAAACCTGTTTTTTGCTGGGAGGGACAAGCCCCCCTGCAACCCCCAATGTGGGTGACAAGCCCCACACATCCCTGAACTTATATTTATCAACGCACCGTACCTCGGAGAAAAGGGAATATTCCAGGAAATGGCCATCTCAGGATCAATATATGTAAGTCCATTTTTAGCCATTTCACTCTAGCTGATCCTGATATTTCAAATAGTTACCAATTTTTTTTTTCCATCACATTTTTCACCCTTTCAATCTCCATGTTTTGGGACTTGCTCAAGCAAGTTCCAATATTTCAAATGGTTACCAACTCTTTTTTCCCCCTCACATAACACATGGATTTTGGTCCACGATTAGTCAAACTTTTTCATCAGGTTTATTAGTGTATCAGTGTACACCTTTGGAATGTTGAATAGCCAGTAGGTTTCTTATTTTTCTGAGTACTTTTTCTAAAGCAGGCATACATAGTGAGGGGAAAGAATGACAGCTAAGCATGGTGACCTAATGTCATAGCTGAGCACTTGTATGTAATGATAGATATACAAGGAGACCAGGCAAAATGAGAACCATTTTTACAAAGCGGCAGGAATAATTGCTAAATATGCACAAGACAAGATAACATGCATCACTAGAAAAAAGGTGTCAGATAATAGAAAAGAGAGAGTCGTAAATGGGAACATACACTGCGTGAACTTCAGTGATTCTAGCTATTGGTTGCAGCAAGGATAAAACATTTTTTTTAATTGAATACTCAGTTGTGAGGAAGACCCAGGTGTTGTCACAAGTACTGCAGGCAACACTGACCCCTTTAAACTGTATTTTTTGTTAGTGCACTGTAAGTGAAGTGCTTCTGTTGTAGCAAACTAACTTATGACAGTGGCTGTGTTGAGCTGTTATCTCTGCATTTTTACGGGCTGTCTTTATAAATACTGCTGACTTAAAATATGCCAGCAGCAAACAAAAATCATGACTACGATCCTTAATCACCACAACGAAGTGGCAACAAATGTTAATGATAATGCAAAAGCAGGCCACAAAGTTTTATCAGCTCAGACAGATGATATGCAAACTAAAGATTATTGTCTGGACTTAGAATTAGTTCATTTAGAGAAGCACAGTAAGCAAAGTAGCCTTCACTTGAGTGAGCTACTGAATTGTAAGGTGGCAATCCCACTGCCTTTATCAGACATGAGATAACTGAAGTTTTAAAACTGAACATTTCATTGATTATACAGAGGGCACTTTGGATGTGTTCTCAGAACTGAGTGCTAGATGTTCCTAGACATTTTATAATCTATTTCTTGGACTAGAATGATGTGTAGACTGTGCATAAAAAGGTGTAGAGAATTGTGAATTACCTTCAAGACAGTGAGATTGCTGCTTAGAATCTCAGTAAACTATAGCTGTGCTCTGATTCTAAAGAAAAAGACAATGGCTTCTTGCATAAAAAGTAAAAAGAATTTGTCACTGCTTGTCAACTTAAATTTTATACTGCATGTTTCCTCATTCATGCAGGTCAGTCTCCTTTAATGTAGTAGAAGATGTGTCATTTGTTAGTATAATTTCCACATTATAGTTTCCTCCATCAGGCCAATCAAGAGACCCTAGCATGGAGGTTGAAATAACATCTAAAGACAGCAAACACACCCACTGATCTCCACCCTTGTCTCATCCTCTGATAGATTCCCATTTAGGAAGAAGCAGTGTTCTGTCCCATTGACCACACCTGGCTGGTTTCCTGTTCCTAATATGTCTAAAGCAAAGCAGGTTTTATTCCACCGGCTGTGAATTTTAATAGGTTCATAGGTTCATAGGTTTATACTAGGCTATCTGCCCTAAGGCATTTATAAGCCTAGCCCAAATTTTTATATGAAAAAATACTGTGCCCATTAGTTTGTTGTGCCTCTGTCCAGCAGTGACACAGAGATGATTCCCGGGTAAACCTACGATCTCCCATCCACAGGTCTAGATTTCTCTTGAACAGAGTCAGCAAGGTGCTCTGCCTCACATGGACCGGGATTTTATTCCACAGCATAGGGAGTCTCTGAGTGATAAATCTATCCCTTCAGCACGCCTATTTATATCCGTGCTAAGGTTTAAGTCGCTTGCTCTAGTGGTTTTGGTGGATTTTGATTTTTGAGGTGGAGCATGTCCATTAATTCGGGTTGGACATGGCCTTGTATGTCAGGCACATGTCACCTCTGAGCAGACGCTGCACTGAATAGAGCTGGTGTTTCTTCAATCTGGCAGCATATGGCAGATTTTGGAGTCCCTTTATCCTTTTGGTGAGGAACTTTTGGGGTCTCTCCAATTGCTGCAGATGTCGGGTGAGATACATCCCGAATGGGGCATTGTACTCGATCATTGGTCTGATAAGTGAAGAGTACAGGGAACAATGACCTCACTAGATCTGGATGTGAATCCCTTCATGATCAGGTGGGCAATGTAGAAGGTCTTTCTAACCACTTTAGCAACGTGAGTGTCAAAAGAAAGGCCACTGTCAACCTGGGTTCCCAGGTCCCTGATAACCTCTTCTGTGCTTAGTGGATTGCCACCTATATGGTAGCTTGGGGTTACCTTGTTTTTCCCGAAGGGTATGACTATACATTTTTGGCGCTTAACTTCAGGCCATGGCTCTGGCACCAGCTATCTGTTGAGTCCCTTCTGAAGGATATCCGTGTCCGATGCACTTTCCACTATGGAGCCCAGTTTGCAGTCGTCTGCAAACTTTGTCAGCCAAAGTCCTACCATGTTGGCCTGTACTTGTGAGAAGTAGATGCCAAACAATAGGGGGCCAAGGACCGAGCCCTGTGGGACACCACTTGTGACCGGCTTGGAGTCTGACATAGTGCCAGCAACTCTAACCCTGTGGGTTCTGTCCTTAAGCCAGTTTGCAACCCATCTTGTGACATATGGGTTTACATTTAAGCTGGTAAGTTTTTCTACAATACCCGAGTGGGGTATTGTGTCGAAAGCCTTTGCAAGGTCAAGGTAGGCTGTATGGACTGCCTTTCCCTCATCAATGGCCTTGGTGACTGTTTCGAAGAAGTCGACCAAGTTCAAAAGGCATGATCTTCCCTTGACAAAGCC
This sequence comes from Protopterus annectens, assembly GCF_019279795.1. Lineage (NCBI taxonomy): Eukaryota > Metazoa > Chordata > Ceratodontiformes > Protopteridae > Protopterus > Protopterus annectens. The sequence goes on from NC_056744.1 coordinate 742,917,913, forward strand.
AAACTGGGTCGGGTCCAATGTCTGCAAGTCCCCTATATCTTTGTTTATGAGCTCCATTATGATCCTCTCCATAGCTTTGCAGACTAGACTTGTTAAGCTTATGGGGCGGTAATTACCAGGGTCCATAGAGGTGTCGCCTTTGTGGAGTGGGACCACAGTTGCCGTACGCCACTCCTTGGGCACGTATCCTATGGTAAGGCTGAGATTAAACAGCTGCCTTATGTGCGGGTTTAATTCCTCATTTAGCTCGTGTAGCACATAAGAGGATTTCTCTGCTTTCAGACCTACACAAGTAAGAAGAAACCTCCAATGACCTTTTAACACCATATTTTTCACCTGCAGAATTGGAACTGATGGAGAAATCACAGGAGAAAGCTGCAGTAATTTGGGCTGCAGTCATGTGGCCACTGGTGTCATACCACTAATGTGAAGTTGGGGCCTCCTCTACTATTTCTAGTGCTGTATGCTGTGTTTCTAACGTTTTGTAAACAGAATCAATGAATTGTGGATTATCTCATCATTAAACCCCACTATATGTTGCTATTTTCTAGTTAGTGACTCAAGGATAGAAGCATAGTATATTTTTTTCCAGGGGGATGAATGCTCTCAGTGAAGGAAAGATGTGACACTTAGTTGGTCATTATGGTTTGTACTTGATCTGCTGGTTGAGGGAAGTAATTTGTAAATTTTGGCTGCTCTGTTTTTGATCTCCCTTCTTCAGTAAACCTGTTGGTATTCTATACTGGAAGATTGTATGATGTGAGACTGAGACAGCAGGCTGAGCCCTTATTTTCGATAGTTCATGTGGACATTTTGGTGAGTATCTTGTTCCTTGGGGAACAAGTCTAAGAATTTTATCTACACCACTTGCCAGAGGTAGCTGTTTCCACCCTAGAGATATAGCTCACTGTTAAGTTTCTGCTAATATTGTTTTGCATACTATATATGTTATCTATAAGCAGTCAGTTTTACCAAAATATATTTAATACAATATAAGTAAGTAGATAATTGAAATGCTACAGGTTTCAAATGCTGTGATCACAACAGCAACTATCACATCTGGTGGATATATAAGCCTGATGCTCATGGGTAATGTTTCTGGGCCAATTAAGTTAATTTTTTGGAAAACTGGGGTTTTGTGTATTGCTGTAAGGCAAGGGGTATGAGAAAAGTTGCAGTATGCATTTAAAGTTAACATTTTTTTACAGGAAGCTAAACTTAAAAAAAATTCTAACCTGTTTTATCAGAATTGGAATGGTAGGGCATCCACAGTAGTTGTACATCTACACAAAAAGGAGTTGTTGTGTTATTCAATACAAGTTTGAGCTGGTGTTTGCGAAGCTTGTTAGTTGATAGTGTGGATAGATGAATGGTTCTAAAGGCCGCACATGTGGTGGTTATGTTTTAGGTAATTTTTATGGAACAATTGCGGCTAACCCAGAAACCATACAGAAATTTAAAGAAGTAATGCGCACATTGGAAGGCAGTAGGAATGCCTGTCCTATGCTGGGCGGGGGGGGGGGGGGGTTCAACACCCCAAGTAAGTCAGTTATGGAAAAAATGTCCAGTATGAGGAATAGAGTGGCTATAGAATGGCTAAGGTGATGAGGCTCCTCCAGTATATAATTAGGGATTATTATTTGGTGGAGACATGCTGTGGCTTTGAACTCTGCTGAATGAGAATATATCTTTACAATGCATTTGTCAGGTACTTCCAGTTGCACTGATTTTATTACATGGCCCCAGATGCTTTCTTAGATTGTTTCAGTAGAACAAGGAATATCCTGTCTACCAGACTTCAACTATGTTTTGTTAGAGGCCATGAATATAGACTATGTTTTCCTCTCCTTGGATTTTTGATATTCTCCTGCTCAAATCCTCTAATGATAAAGATATCCTGCATAGTATTATTAAGGAATAATGCAAGGAATCCCTGTCAGAGCCTGTAGAGTCTAGATGAATGCTAACACAATGGGAGAATTTTATAGATCTGACTAAGAGGGCCACTAAGACTAAAAAGTATATAACAGAATTCAGGGGAGCGATTCAATCCAAGACCTGAAGTCAAACTTTGCTGCTTAAACGGGAGTACCTTAGTCCTAAAGTTGATGATAAAGTAATTAGTGTGCAGATTCACCAGTAGAAGAAATTACACATAACCACAGAATACAACTACATAAGCAATAGGTGAGAAAAATAGATGCTGTTTTACTGCTTACTGTGCAAAGGGAATCACTTTCTGTAAGTTGCTTGACACTAATTTAAAGGAATTTAAGAGGGAGATGTCAATTACAACTCTTCAGGATGAACAATGAGTGGTACACAAGGATGACCTTAGAGTAAGTGAATGTGTTTATCACTTTTTGAAACATTCTGCTTGGTCACTAATGACCCAGATGGGGTGGATAAGGCAGCCTTTCTTCAGAAGGCTGTCTTACTGCAAATGATGGGGGTGGGCAGACATTAAAGTTTGAACTTTGAACTTGTCCATTGTGGAGGAGAAGAAGATTATTAAGTGCATCAGTATTTTGCCAGCTTGTAAGGTACCAAGAACAGAAAGAATTTCAGTTGAGTTTTCTAAATATTTTAAAGCAAGCTTAAAAAATTTCAAGCTACAAAGCACTTGAACTGATGTATCAATTGGCTACAGTCATTTTGCTTCCTGAGAAGAGGTGAAGGTGCCTTCTCCCATGGATTTTAGGATAATTTCTTTCCTGCAATTAGAGAAGAGAATGTATGCTGAAATATTAGTTAAATGGTTAGAGAGTGTTCTACCCATTAGTACACTCAGCACAGCGGGGCTTTGTGAAAGGGAAGACTGGGAGGCCAGATTTAATCTGTCTGTGGCTCAATATGGTACAGCTTTTTTGGGAAAAACACATGGGCATCTTTATGGCTGCTCTATTCTTAGACCTGTGGATGGTGTTTCAATCAAGACTGGAAGTTTTGTGGGATGCCCAGAGGCATGCATGTTCTGGGGCTTTTTTTTTTTTTTTTTTGCAAAATGTCAGCTTTTATACAAGCAGCTCCTAGTTTAGGTAGTAACAAATAGCATGACCTCATTCTCTTCCCTTTTTCCAGTGTTGTTTATACTGACATTTGAGACCTTTATCACTCATGTTAAGACAGAATTACTTATGATGGGGTATCTCAATGACTTTTTCAGCAACTCTCTACTCACGGTTTGCAGAGGATGCAATGTTGTGTTTTTTCTAACCACTCAAGTAATCCCTCAAAGATTTATTTATTTATTTATTTATTTATTTATTTATTTATTTACTGCTTGGTAACCAGGTTGTTGGGCTGATCCAAAGACCCTTTTCAGCCACAACATGAAAGCATAGAAGCATGAATATTCAAGAAGCATACAATACATAAGAACAAAAACAACATCAAATGATTTTTAAAGGGTCTTAGAACAAAAATATCATGTTGCAGTTACTTATGCTTGTTACAGAATCTTACGTACATGTTGCAGAGACAGAGTTAACAGTAAAACCAAAGATGTTTACAATATTTATAGTATATACATAAAGTCTGTTTTGAATTTCAGTATTTCAGAAAACAAGTAGGACATGATTTAGGATAACAAGTAGAGAAAGACTGTCATGTTAGAGGTAGTATGCTGTTAAAATTCTGTTTTTTACAGTGACTGTCTTGCTGGAGGTAGTATGCTGCTTGAAAGGAAATGGTGAGGTTAGTTGTTTTCTCTAACGCACTTACACTCAATTTCATTGTGCAAGTGTTCAGAAAAGGCATCTTTGAGAGATTCCGGGCCCCTTAAATCAGGTGGAAGGATGTTCCATATTGCTAGGCCTAGATGGCTGAAAGCACATTCTTCAGTTTCTGTTTTATATGGAGATCTGCTTAAGGTTATTGCTTTCCCTGGGAGTGTCTGTTTTTGTTGATCAGTCTTTGTCAAACTGACAACAGCAGGAGGACATTATCTCTGAAAGTCTCTTGTTGCCCTTTCTCCACTGTTGTGGAGTTGGTTTATTTTCGTTAGGGGGAGATTGCCCCCTTGAAAAAAATGTTTTAGCTTGTGCTCACTGAAAGTGGGTTTCAGAGAATTCTTTTGTTGTTTTGTCCAAAGGGACTTGCATAAATAGTCAGAAATTCCTTTTCTTCTGGGTACTTTTTAGGGAGTAAACCTGTTCTTGGATAGGTAGTTTCTGTCTGGAAGGCATGCAATAGCCACTGTTTAGAATTTTGTGAATAAGAGTATTTAGGAGATACAGTGACCTTTTGGTGACAGGAATCCATTTTAGACATTGCAGAAGTTTACAATGGTGAGATCTGCTGACGACAAGGAGAGCAAATCTCCAGATTTTATTTTCTGTGATCTTAAGACTTTGGGAATTTTGTGCTGAGTAAAAGGTGTGACTGTATTTCAATTTATGGAGAAGAACATTTTTGGCTGGGGAAAAGCAGGCTGAATGGAGAAAGTATGGGAAACTAAATGAGACATTCTATAGCAGAGTCTAAGTTGAGATAGTACCATGTTCATTATTTTGTCTATGCGATTTGAATAACTTAACGAAGGATCAAGGTTAAGTCCCAGGTATTTGTATTCAAAAACAAGGGGCATGATATTGTTGTGGTTATCAGTAATGGTAATAAGGTAAATGGGGTCTATATCACTTCAGAGAACTGACACTTCAACAAACGTCATTTCATTGGAAATGTTCATCAAATTCCACTCATGTGAGAGGCTGTGTCCCCCACACGCCCCGCCTACCAACTCCGAGGTCACACTACAGTGTGAAAAGGGCAAATTTACCGATCCTCACTGTACCGCAATCTCAGTATGAACAGTACAATGAATGGCATGTTTGTTGCAATTGCACTGAAAATGCCATTCGCTGAACTGATTTTTCTCTGAAGTGATAGGGACCCAGTAAATTAAGGGGCCATTGAGGAGCTGTAAATAGCATAAGGTTATTTTATTTATATATATATATATATATATATATATATATATATATATATATATATATATATTTATTTATTCATTTATTTATTTTTTTAATTTAATTATTTTTTGTGGTTAATTAACAGGTGATTACAATCAGCCCATTTACAGAGGTTAAATTAAAGAAAGACTGTTGTAGTTTGTTCCTTTTTCTTTTTTAATACCTTTATTGAATATGACATAGGCAAACTGACATTTATATAAAAGTAATCAAACCACATTAACAACTTCACATTTACAAACATTATAGGATATATAGCAATATATGTTTTGTAAAATCTAGGCAACTTTACATATAGTATTCAATCCTGCCTTTTCTTAAACCTCATTCATCTTCCAAAGTATTTGTTTTGCATGTATTATTCCCACAGTTTCCATTTTTTCTGTGTAATTTATTCCTACCCTTTTCTTAAGATCACATTTCTTGTTCTTTTATCTCTGTTATAATATTTACTACTTCAAGTATAATTGGTTTAGATTTTTATTTCCATTTTCTAGTAATTGTTTTTTTTGGCAGCAACCAAAGTTAAACTTGACAAGGTCTTACAGTGTCGAGACAATGCAGTTTCTGTACCCCAGCTCAAAAAATAAATTCCTTAAAACTCAACATGGTTTTCGCCCCCATCATAATACAACCACTGCCCTCCTCTCCTTTGTTGACTCAGTCAATAGCAACCGTAATAACAAACTAATATCCTCTGCTCTCTTTCTTGACCTATCCAAAGCCTTCGATATGGTCAATCACCAGCTACTGCTCCACACCCTGCAAACCCTACATCTCGACAACCTAGCTCTAAGCTGGTTTAAGGCTTACCTTTCTGGTAGGCAACAAGCTGTCCAGTGGCAAAACAGGCTATCTCACCTGCTCCCCAACACCATTGGAGTTCCTCAGGGTTCTATACTTGGTCCCCTTCTCTTCTCTTCTCTTCTCTGTTTTCATAAATGATCTTTACTCAGTCATTCCCAACGCCACCTGCATTCAATATGCAGATGACTCCACCCTGATCTGCTCTGAAGTTTCTCTCCCTAATCTCCAAGCAGTCACCCAACGCTGTTTTGCCATAGTCGAAAAATGGTTCTCTGAACTGAAACTCATACTAAATCCAACAAAAACCAAGTTACTGCTATTTTTCCCCACCTCAGCCACTCCCCTAGGACAAGAACCACCACTTGCTAATAATATGACCTTCCACGTTGAATCCATCAATGGCACCATCATTGAGCCTGTCTCCAATACCAAACTATTAGGTGTTACTATTGACCACAAGCTCAAATTTGATATGCACATTAGCCAAACCATTAAGTCTGTAAACAAGAAACTCAGCTCAATGTACAGAATAAAGAACTTTCTAACTCCCCATGCCAAACTTACCATTGCTCGCACTCACCTCCTCTCCACCCTACTATATGCCTCCCTGGTACTGTCTTTCCTCAACAAACGTGAGCTCAATAAACTCTCTGTTGCCTATAATCATATTGCCAAATTTATTACAGGAACACCTTATCGTACTCACCACTGCCTTAATCTTAAGAAACTTGGCTGGTTAGAACTGCCCAATTTTCTCAAACTTAACCAACTCACTGAAGCATTTAAAATAATTCATCAACTGGATAGAACACCCTCACTGAGCAAAATACTGACCCCCTACTCCAACCTAAACTGCCTTCGATCCTCAAATAGTGTTCAGGTGCTAACCATTAAATCTAATAATTCGGGTGGTGATGCTCTCTATGCCAATTCCATTGGAAAGCTTTGGAATTCCCTTCCTAATAACCTAAGACTTACGACCTCGCTTAATCTATTCAAAAATAATCTCAAAGAATTCCTTAAGTCACACTGGTTATGCCCTTGTCCTAAACCAGACTAACCCTAAAGGCCTCATATCACCTCAGTCTCTTCTTCCTCTCAGAGTTTTTAATCTGAACCTCACTGCTTCTCAATGTAACCATGTCAAGATCATTTACACAACATGTAATTGTGATTTTATCAGTATGGAAATTTTCCTGTTTTCTTGTTATTATTATGTTATTGTTATTTCTGCTGTATGTAACCGTATTGTGTTGTCTCATCATGATGGAGCTTTTCTCCCCAGGCCTCTACTGAAAAAGGACATGTATCCAGCTAGACTAGCCCGGTCAACAAATGTAAAATAAATAAATAAATAAATAAATTAGTTACACTTATTTGCTAACCCAGTATTCCTGACAGAGTACTCTGTCAATAATTTTTAAAGTCTGCCAGTTATGTCTTTCTTGCCTGTCATGCCATAAACATTTAGCATCTACTTGAGGAAACATTATTTGGAGTCTGCTTGGGGTATAAAAGTATCTATGCAAAAATCCTAAATCTTACAGACTTTGTTGCATATTCGGGAGCCATACATATGTGCTCCCATTGTTTTTTGTGAATTGCATATCTAATCTCGCTTCCCAATCTTTTCTGACCTCTTCTGATTGACTCCTATAGTTTCCATGCAATATTTTATATACCATACTAGTTATTCTTTTTTAACAGCAGCCTCTGCTCTAGATTCAATTAAAAACTCAACCAGTGCAGGTCATTCATTTATGACTCCCCAATCCCTTTCTCTTAGTCTGCATTCTGATATCAGTCCCTGACAGTGAATGCAATCACTAACATGCAATTTAAATTTCTACTTGGCCTCTTCCCATTTTGTTATATTCCCTTCTCTGATTATTTGTTCCCAATATCCTGATTCCTTTGCCAGCTTCTTAAAGCAAATTCAAGACCCTCTTGTCTGTTCTTTGTACCTCTAATTGCAGTCATCCCTTTTGGTAGAATCTCCTTTCTCCATTGTTGTGCTGGCTTAGCTGTTAGCATGCTTTCTGCAACTATTCTGTGTGACAGTTGGTATTCTTCTTAAGGATTTGTGTCCAAAATCCCACTCTTTCCTTATTTCTCCCTTTACTTCATCATCATCCCTTTCCACTTTGAATTCTTGTGGTATATATGTGTCTTAACTATGTAGCTCTGAAATATCCCTTCAAATCAGGTAATCCTAAACCTCCTTGTTCTGTTGGAAGGATCAGTTTATCCCACTTGAGTCATGCCCGCTTCTTCTCTCAAATAAAATCCTTCAACTCTTTATTAATTACTGTCTACAGTTTGCCTCCTTGATAAAATTATGCCTGACCTGTGTATAAAACTAAAGAGACTAAAACATTTTAATGCTTGTATCTTGCTATCCATATCCATAGTCAGGAGCTTCCAGTTTCTCAGTTTTTGTATTATCTTTTGTTTAGTCTCTTTCCATATAATCTTAGCTTCCATAACTGAATCCTTTTCAATCCATACTTCCAAATGCTTCATTGTATCATGTCCCATTAAACATGAGTATTAGTGAACAATTCATGTGTGGGAAAATAGTTTATAGCTATTAGCCTTTGTTTTATTTTCATTAATTTTATATCATGAACAAAATGAAGCTGTCTTATAATATGCCACAACACTGGGATGTCCTTTTCTAGTTTCTTCAGGAACAAAAATAATATCATCTGCAAATAATGCCAACTTTTCTTGAACACTGTACCAATTGTATCCTTGAATTCCTGAATCCTTTATTTTCTTTACCAGTAGTACTAAATATAACACATATAACAAAGGTGAAAGTGGACAGCTCTGCCTGGTTCCTCTCTTCAGATACAACATATCATAGAGAACCCTCCCACTTTAATTTTTTTCCTCCAATCCATCATATATCCTTCTAATTAACCTTATTATTGTATCAGTAAATGCAAATGCTTCCATTACCCTACTCAAAAAATCTTAGCTTACTGTGTTGGATGCTTTCTCTGCATCAAGACCCATGAATAACAGTGATATTTTCTTCTTATATTCTGCTTCCCTCTGGATCATCATTGTTTTTTAATGTTGTCAAATGTTTGGCTCCCATCACAAAACCGTATTGGTTCGTGTCTATCAATTTTGGCCTCACATTTGCCTTTCTTTTAGCCAGATAGATGTAAACACTTTATAATTATGGTTTAGAATTAAAGTGGACCTATACAAAGCTGCATCAGATTGCTCTTTACCGTCCTTGGGTATTACAGCCACCACAGCTTTTTTTCCAGAATGTTACTGCCCCCCCCCCCCTTTTTAAACTACTGTGAAACAAAAGCTTCCGGTTCTTTATCTTTTTCTTCCTTCCTAACTTCCAGATTTTCACTGGAATGCCAGCTGTTCCTAAAGACTTTCCTGTGGATTATTTATACATCATAACTTTTATCTCATCTCCTCCTATCTTTATTTTATTTATGCTGTTTTTACATTTCTTTACAGGGATCATCTGACTGGACAGTTTATCCATTTTCAGTGGAGGCCTGGGGAAAAGCTCCAGTATAATATAAGACATCAATATGCATAACAGTTTTTCTGGAAAATAACTCAACTTAAGGCAGTAGAAGATCAGACAGTCATAGATACAGACATTATGGACTGAGAGCATAGCTTAATGCAGTCAAAAATAATTATCATATCGTATAACTTGTCAACTTAATACAATAACAGATATCATTGTATGTATGTATTAGGAATGCCATTTCATGAAAGGAAAACAGAGAAGGGTGGTGTGCTTAATCACATTGTTACCATAAGTAAAGTGGGAAACAATTAGGTGAAAAGATTAGACTAGGTAGGCTGGACTTCTAAATGAAGAAACTTCAAAAGCAGTTGTAGAATCAGGGTGACTTGCAAGAAAGAGAAATATTGTGTTGGTTTGTATAGCATGAGTCAGAGTACCTGCTGTAGCATGGGTCAGTGCACGTACATATCCATGAACTACATAGGTGGGGTTTGAGAAAGTTTTTAAAAGTAATTTTGTTGGCTGTTGACCTTATACTAAGGGGCATAGTGTTCCAGATTTTAGCTATGTAGTTGGAATACAGGGAGTCACCAGCACTGTTCTTACTTCTGGTGATGTTAATTAGAGATTTGTTACTAGAGGTTAGTAAACATTTGTTTGAATAGTGATTTAGTAGGTCTTGTAAAGGCTAATGTTTTTTCAGGGTAGAAAAGTATCTGATGGGCCATTGTAAGTTGGTTAAGGTTTAGCAGATTGAGTAGTTCTAGCCAGGATAGTTGTTTAAGGGCCTGCAGTGGTGAGACTGATAAGCTAAATCTGTTGCAAATTTTGCTGTTTTGTTGTAATAAGTGTTTAGTCTAGTTAAGTCTGATTTATTAAGATTTGTGAATATGGAGGATGCATATAGCAGAGAGGAGACTAGGTGGATTCTTGCAGTCATGGTCTTGGTAGTATTGGTAAGGCATTTTTTAAATCTATATAGAGTTCCAAGTTTTTTATCTTAACTGTTAGTTGTTGAGCCTCATCTACCTCCAACCTTGGTGTATTTAAGTCTTCCATAAATATTTCCATTTGTGCTTTTTCTTAATTTCCCTACTTCTCTGCTTTATACAGATGTTCATACAATTTTCAAATATCTTTCTACAGGATCTGTGGTTATTTTTCTTTTTACAGGCTCCCTAAGTTTGGTAATAACCCTTTCTACATTCTGTTGCCTAAGTCATTGTGCCAAACGTTTTTGTGGTCTGGAGTTATTTTTATTTTATTTCATTTTTGTTTTGCATTTGTTTACTGGGATAGTCTGACTGAACGCATGCCTTTTTTCAGCGGATGCCCATGGAGAAAAGCTTCACATAGAACAAGCAGAAATAGCAAGATACAAAGTGTACAAAAAATAGTAACATGGACTATCAGAGTTATTGTATGATAAGTTCAGACAATAAGCAGGTGATATTCAAGAAAAACAAGCTAGTATAAACAGACATTATGTTGTTTTAGAGACAGTCCATATTTGAAGTGAACATTCCATAATTACAAATTTTTAGTCATTCCATTTTTCATATCAAAAACAATTGCTTAACAGCACTCTTTCTAAACTCATGCATATTATCCAGGTACTCCTTTATTTTCTCTTTAGCACTCTGCAATTGCTCCTCATCTTCTTCTCAGAGATTCCCCTTATTTTGTAATACTTTAACTTTTGTCAGCCCTTCTAAATAATTCTTATTATTTTTTAACCAGATCTTTTTTCTTCTATTTATACTTTTTTTAATTTCCACTTTTATTTTATCACACTCACTAGCTATAACATTTGGAGTACTTTCTATCTTCCCTAGTAACTCCTGGATAATTACCACTACTCATTCCGTAAATTCGTCTCCTTTTAATAGATAGGTGGGGAGGCTCCAGTATCTCATCTTTACTTCATTACCTTGCATTTTTATCTTAGTAGTTATTGCCAAATGATTGAAATAATTACTGGATGTGTATCAAAGTTCTCAATTAAATGGACATGTTCCTGTGAAATATAATTTCTATCGAGTCTAGCCCCGTAATTGTACCTTCGGGAATAACAAGTAAATTCTGTCTGAGTTCCTGCTACTGAATTCATGTCTCTCATACCAAATTCTCTCATAAATGTTTTCAGAAATCTACCCTTGTTTGTTATATTTTTCCTTCTAGGCCCCTGGATACATCATCATTGTTGCAAATGAAATTCCATCCACCACCTATCAGTAATATTCCTTGCTGAAAGCTGACTATTTCTCCCCAAATATTTTAAGCTCCAAAATAGCAATTTTAGGTAGAATATAAATACATGGCAACATAATCCCCATCTCTTGACAGTAGCCCCTTATTACTACAAATCTGCTATTATTATCTTTTTTTTCTTCTTCTATCATTACTGGAGCTTATCTGGCAATTAATATAAGTTATGTATCTTTTCCTTTGTCCCTAATATTCTGCAGAATATCCATCCTGGTATCTTTTCTTTAATAAGCTTATATGCTCTGTTCTTTCCAAGTATGCCTCCTGTAGCATTGATATTTGTACTCTGCATTTCTTAATATAATTATTTTTTCCTGCTATTCTATACCTATGAGACCATTAACATTCCAAGATAATATGAAAAGAAATACCATTATGGTAAGAAGTCATTATTCCCACCTATTATATAAGGCAGCTTTTTTAATGTTTAATTCCACCTTATGTGATACATGCACCCATTAATGTTTGGCCGGTCAGTCCTTTATGCACTTTTTTCTTATCAACATTGGAACCTATGTCACATTTTGCAAGACATTTTGTTTTAATAAAAACCCTCAAACAAGAAACCAAACACATCACAGAACATCCCCATTACCTATAAACTTAGTACAAATGCACATAACTATGTACTTCATCAAATAATGAAGTTTAATGTGCCTAATAGGAATATTTCTGCCAAATAGACAGCTGCTAACACAAGCCCTAGTTAACGTGAAATAGACGTTATCCATGCTAAGATGCATGTTATTGCCAGTGCTTCTACTTACACCAGTTGGTATTTGTTCTTTTTTGTCCTTATTCCACCCTCCCCAGATGTGAAAACTACTTGTATACTTTCAGAAATGATTAAGTTTAGCCATGAAGAAACCAGTGTTCTGTCTTTTATTGCCCTATTATCAGCTTGCCTCCATGGAAAAATAAGAGAGAAAAAAAGAAAAAAATCCTCTGTTGCAGCCTGAAAGACAAGTTGAAACATTAATTGCTAAAGGAAAACTCTTCATTATATTTGATGTTCTTGTTTCCACTTACAAATTGTTATGTCTGCCTATTAACTTAATTCTTTGGTCTAGATTTTCTTCTCTTTTTGCACTGTAATGCATCATTATTCCCTTCGGCAAAAAGAATATCCCTTCACACTATCAGATCAACAACAATACCCTAAGTACCCATGAAGTTGTAAGGAATCTGGGATCACAAGTTGACTGCGACCTTAACCTCAACCACCATGTGTCTACTGTAGTAAGGTAGGGTTTCTACATCACTTGATTAGTAAAGCTATCACCTGGAGAGCAAAGGAGGTTATAACCCCTCTGGACCTGGCACTAATCTGGCCCATAATTGAGGGTAAAGCCCCATTCTGCATGTACTGTACAAAGCATCTACAACAACTGGAGAGAGATGAGAGGTTTCTAACAAAGAAGATCAAGGACCTCCAGCACGTGCCTTACACAGACTGACTAAAGTCTCTGTCACTGTACTCTGTATTGTAAGGATTTCTTAGGGGGGACTTATACCTGGCTTAAAGAGCAATCTCAGACCCAAACCTAATGAACTTGCTGCATATCCATAAATCAAATGGGACTACAGCAGCGATGGCATGACATGCATGTCAAAGATGACATTCCATGACATTTTGTGTGACACACCAGCTTTCACCAACAGCAGAGTTACCAAAGAGACTGCTTTTGCATTTGTTGCTTGTATGAAGTGTATTGAATTATTTGTGCCAGGAGTCAGGTCAACAACACTGCTGCAGAGGTAAGGAAGGTGTGAATCTCAAAGACTATTTAGGTATACTTTCTCAATAGAGTCTACAAAGAGCAGTGCTGACTTTGTTTTCTCTTCATAGTTACACTTCTGCAAAGGGCAAGTAGTCTGCATTTCTAGTAGTGTGTGCTTTTACATTCCTCTCAACTGTCTTTCTTAATCCCTGCTACAACTGGCTACTTTTTACACTTAATAATGACAATAATTACATTTATAGACTAATTTTACTTCAAAAAATGTATATTAATTCATGTTCATTTTTTTCTGTCAGTGTCTCAAATTAATAGTAATAGTAGTTTAAAACTGTCCATGTCTCTTTTTTCTAGATTTGTCCCTGATTCTGTTGAGATGTATCCCTGATGTATTGAGAGCCATGCAATTTTATTTTTATTTATTTATTTATTTATTGAATTTTTTTTTTTTTTTTTGGGGTGGGGGGGTGACATGCAAGCAGAGTCAAGTTAGGCATTTTCCAAATTTTTGACACGCCGAACCCAAAAGGTTCACCATCACTGGACTAGAGCTATCCATTGCAGGGATAATATGGCCTGAAACTTAAATAGGACATGCTGGAGGACAGAATTGTCTCCCAGTGACTGCCATATCTTTGGAATAGGCTACCAATTCATGTGAAACAGAGCACCTCTATGACACTGTTCAAGAGGAACCTGGACGAGTGGATGGGGCACCATAAATTCTCACCAGAGATAGTGCCCGCCATCCTCCTAGACATGGGCAGTCATTACTAAATGCAGTTCTGAGTATTTACTAGCTTATCTATGTTATTACATTGGGATGAAACAGCTAGGCTTGAAATGACCTCCAGGTTGATAACCTAGTAAACTCCTATGATCCTATGATCCTTTAACAAGGTCAACAAAATTCCACACTTTCCATGTATTCTTATACAGCAATACTTCAGAAATGTAATTGGTGCTTTGCAGTCTCACATTTATTCACTAATCTCCATGTTGCTGGTCTTCTTCCTCTTCTTCTCCATAGCCTAACTCCAGATTCCTGTTCAATTCTCCTGTGCTCCTGATTCTTCTGGTCAGCTCCTCTGCTTTTCTCTGTCTTTCAAAAATTCTCCTTTGGAAAAGTGGAAAATGTTTCACTGGCAAAGTGTCTCCATGTGCTTTATTATCAGAAAAATGAGAAGCAGATTCCCCTTCTAACTGATAGCTCATTTTTTGTTGGACAAGCTTTTGCAATTCCTTACACTGTATTACATCAAAGAATGACTGATCCTCCAGGGAAAAAAAATATTCTGAAGCCAGCTAAATACAGTAGTTTGAATCTCACACATTCCTGATGATATTCCCTGACTACTGAAATAAATCTGTTTTCTCTTCTCTGGTGTACAGTGAATAATCTTTTTTGACAGACACTCTACTGTCTCCACAGTTTTCTCAGGATCAACTCTTTCTGTTGGTAGGTTTGTATCTGTCCTAATAGGTTCATAGGTTCATAGGTTCATACTAGGCTATCTGCCCAAGGGCATTTATAAGCCTAGCCCATAGTTATGTGGCTTTCGCCACCCCTTTAGTTTGAATAAAAACTATGCCTATCATTTTTCTGTGCCTCTGTCAAGCAGTGACACTGAAGTAATCCCTGGGGTATATCTGCGATCTCCCATCCATTGGTCAAGATTCCTCTTGAACAAGGCCAGCGAGGTGCTCTGCCTCACATGTACCATGATTTTGTTCCACAGCATAGGGAGTCTCTGGGTGATGAATCTGTCCCTCCAGCACGTTCTATTTATAACCGTGTCAAGATTTAAGTCTCCCGCCCTTGTGGTTCTGAGGGATCTAGATTTTTTGAGGTGAAGCATATTCATCAAATCTGGGTTTGACATGGCCTTATATGTCAGGCACAGGTCACCTCTGAGCAAGCGGTATGAGACTGAATAGAGCTGGAGTTCTTTCAGTCGGGCAGCATAAGACATATTTTTGAGACCCTTTATCCTTTTGGTGAGGAACTTTGGGGCCTTTCAAGCTGCAGCAGGTGTCTGGTCAGATACATTCGAACGGGCATTGTACTCAATCATAGGTCTAATGAGTGATGAGTACAGGGGACGATGACCTCCCTTGATCTAGATGTGAATCCCTTCATGATCAGGTGGGCGATATAGAAGGTTTTCCTAACTACTTTAGCAACATGAGTGTCAAACGAAGGCTACTGTCAACTTGGGTCCCCAGATCCCTGATGACTTTTCTGTGCTCAGTGGATTGCCACCTATATGGTAGCTAGGGGTAACCTTGTTTTTCCCAAAGGGTATGACTATGCATTTTTGGCGTTTAACTTCAGGCCATGGCTCTGGCACCAGTTATCCATTTCTGTGAGGCCCTTCTGGAGGATATCTGTGTCAGATGTGTTTTCGACTATGGCCCAGTTTGCAGTCATCTGCAAACTTTGTCAGCCATAACCCTCCTGTGTTTGCTTGTACTTCAGAAAAGTAGATGCCGAACAAGAGTGGACCCAGGACTGAGCCCTGTGGGACACCACTTGTGACAGGCTTTGAGTCTGACATGGCTCCAGCAACTCTGACCCTGTGGGTTCTGTCACTTAGCCAGTTTGCAACCCATCTTGTGATGTATGGGTTTACATTCAAGCTGATGAGTTTTTCGATGATACCTGAGTGGGGTATTGTGTCAAGGCCTTTGCCAGGTCGAGGTAGGCTGTATGGACTGCCTTTCCTCATCAATGGCCTTGGTGACTGTCTCGAAAAAGTCAACCAAGTTTAAGAGGCAGGATCTGCCTTTGACAAAGCCAAACTGGGTTGGATCCAAAGTCTGCAAGTTCCCTATGTCTTTATTTATGAGTTCCATTATGATCCTCTCCATGGCTTTGCAGATAAGGCTTGTCAAGCTAATGGGCGGTAATTTCCAGGGTCTGTGGAGGCACCGCCCTTATGAAGTGGGACCACAGTCGCCAGGCGCCACTCCTTGGGTGCGTATCCTGAGGTGAGGCTAAGATTAAACAGCTGTCCTAACTGTGGGTTTAATTCCTCGTTGAGTTAATGAAGCACACAGCCGGGGACACCATCCGGTCCCATGGATGCTGTGTTTTTTGCCTTAGTGAGGCAGTTCTCACCTGGGCGTTGGAGATGTTTGGGGCTACAATCCTCTGGAATAGATATCTCTCCTTTTGGGGGGGGAGAAGTTTGCACTGAACCTGTCAGCCAGTATGTTAGCAATGTGTGTAGGTTCAGTAATTTTCACATCATTTTGAACTAATTCTGAGCATATCTGGGAGTTTCCTCCTAGGTTTCTAACATAGCTAAAGAAGGCCTTATGATTGTCTTTAGAGTCCTTGGCGATTTTTCTCTCAAAATTTGCCTTGGCTGATTTTATGAGAGCTCTTAGTTTTACTTATAATGATCAAAGGTGTCTTACCTTTCAAGGATTTTGCTCTATCTTGTAGTAGCTTCCTCCTTTTGTTGTAGAGCTTGTTTATGGCTGGGGTCCACCAGACTGGATGCTTGCCTTTGGTACAGAGAGTCTTAGTTTTGTTTGGGATTGCCTGATCCATGCAGTCCTGTAGGTGCTGGTAGAAGGCATTTGTAAGTGATTCAGCGGTTTGAGTAATGTTTACCACTGGCTCAGGGGCCTTAAAGGAGACCACACTAGTTTTAGAAGTGTGAAATCGGCTTTTGAGAAGTTTTTCACTGTGGTCTTTTTGTTTCAGGTGGGGTGGGATTAGGACCTCCAGCGAGATTAGTTTATGATCTGATCTCACCAGTGAGGGGTATACTTCGGTGTTGAACATTTTGATCCCATGTTCGTGATGATGAGATCAAGTATGTTTTCTCCTCTTGTGGGGATGGTGACTAGTTGTTCCATGGCATTTGAGTTTATGAACTCCAGGAATCTTTGGGTTAGAGTGTTCGGGCTTGAGTAGTGTTCCCAGTCTATATTAGGGTAGTTGAAGTCACCTAGTATGATGGTGTTTGGAGATACATTTATCCCTCCAATGTTTTCAGGAAGGCCATGTGAGGTTCCTGAGTTTGAGAGGGTGGCCTGTAACATGCTACAAATTGCAGAGCAGTCTTGCCTATGGTTAATTGCACCTGGATGGTCTCCGATGCATCGTGCGTTGCCACCAACCTTGAGGTGTGGGTGTCCTTTATGAATATGGACACCCCCCCCTCCTTTCTTGGTGTTGTCCGGATTTTGGGGCCGAACATGATATGAGGTGAAACCTGTTAGTGCTGGGGTGCTCTCAGGAGCCTTGAACCAGGTTTCTGTCACAGCACAGACATCAATGTTCTCCATATTGAGAAGGGCCTCGAGTGCGTGCATCTTGAGATTGAGACTTCTGGCATTGAGCAGCATTACCCTTAGTTTATTCCTTTTTTGTGTTCTAGGGTGGTAGGTTTACAATTTGAGCCTTGCCTAAAAAGGCACTATGGGTTGGCAAGTGTCTTTGCCAATATCCGGAAGCCCAGGGGTGACAGGTGCAAGCCGTCCCTTGCAAAGCAGCGTGGCTTGTCCAGCATGTCATCCCAGGCAGACAGACATTGGATCCCCTTTAAATGACACCAGAATTTAAGCCAATTATTAAAGCTGATCATCTTATCACTGTATTGTGGCATCATTCTAGGTGAAGGTAGGATACTGCTCAAGGTCAGGGTCATACCTGCCTGGGCTACATAATCAGACAGCTCCTCGATGTCCCTTTTCATGTAGTCCAAGGAGGTACGTCTCAGGTCGTTGACACCAGCATGGACAATGACTGAGTCGTACTTGTACCTGCTGTTGAGAGACCTGAGTGCTTGCGTTATATGGCGGATTCTAGCGCCCGACAGGCAGCTTACTGTGACCTTCTCCTTACTCAGTCTGGTGAGCTGGACGCCAGTGTGTCTGACTATGGAATCACCAATGACAAGTGTGTCTGGCATTTTGTTTGGCCTTAAGGGCTGTGACTGTTTGACACTCTGACTGTGTGGTCTATGTGTTGCATGTGTTGGGTCGTGAGGTGGTAGTTGTTTGGGTGTCTGCTTTGGTGGCCTCTGCTGTTTTGGTAAATTTTGAACAGAGCCTCCAGTATGTCTTTGTGTGAGTATGTGTATGATTTGAAGTTGTGATGGTACCATGTGTGACTGGGTATGTATTGTGTGTGGTTACCTTCTCCTCCTGTCTGGTCTTGCCAGTCCTATGTTGAGAGAGCTCAGCCTCCAGTTTGGCCGTATAGTTGCATCTCTTGCATGTATTTGTGTTTTGTGGGAGAAGGAGAGGATTGTCTGTGTACATGAGGCAATTGTAACATTGCCTCAATATTCCCAGGTTCACCAGTTGAGCTGGAGAGGACACTAGCAACTGATCCCTCAACATACTAGAAGTAGTAGATAAAGAGACTTTCAAAGGACTCGGGGAAGTGGGTTTTAGGCTGGTGGGGTACTATCTATAATAAGAGTGCTTTATCAAGGTGCAGGTACTGTAGGAGTAAGTGCTAGGCTTTACAGATAGAGAATAGTCTACTTGGGAATCAAGTAGAGATGAACTTTCAGTTATAGGATATGCTGGTTAGATCAGCAGTACAGCTCGAGGAAGGTAGTTCTAAGGGAAAATTTGAAGAGTGGAATTTAGATGTCCCGAATAGTTTAACCTTGTTTAACCGCTGCTCTTGTGTGCAACAGTGGCAACTCAGCTAGCGTTTAGCGTGTTTTATAGCAGGGGCTGAAGGGAGCTAGGAATTGGCCCAAAACGACCAATGGACTACTAGTTTCTGGCTGAAACTTCACCAAATCAGACAAAAGGCGCTCAGTGCTTCCCACTCCCACTGGTAAGCAAAGAAACTTCCCTCCTTCCTAATAAGGCAATGGATCAGTAACAGGAACTAAAAACAAAGCCCAGGGATCAGCAACTCTGAAACTGGACTACTCTAGTTCAGTAAGCGGAAAACAAGAGATTTTTGTTTTATTACAGAGATAAGGAAAAACAGACAGTAAATGCTATAAATGCTGTAAATCGCTAGCACTTTAGTGTGTAGCCTACAGAAACAATTTGCAACAATTAGTAACTTAAAGTGCAATAAACAGTGTAAAATGCAGAAATCACTTAAAGTAGCAGTAAAACAGGCGAAATGCATTCGCTAGCTTAATAACAGTGGGAAAGCCACAAAAAATACTTATATCTGGTAGAAAGTCACTCTTTTAGCTCTCTGCTGCTTGGATCACTCTGCAGGCCACCACAAGGATCTGTGCTGAGTTGGTACAAGCTGGAAAAAAATAAAAGTCTTGGCTGCTTTTTCAAGGCAATATCTAGACCGTGCACACAGTGTAACCTTTCAATTAACAGTTCCTGCTGTGGAATACCAGTCCAGTTGCTTATTTGTGTATGTTCCTTCTGGTTTTTCTGGTACTTCAGAAAATCTCAGATTTTCCCCTCTGTGCTCCATCCTCTAATTCTACCTTTTTTTGAAACATCTCTTCTTGAGCAGCCTCATCTTAAGCCACCTGTTGAAAGCTTCTTCCAGTTTTCCAGTTACTCCTTCAGTATATCATTTATTTTAATCAGCTCTGAGCACATTTGACATTTTTTTCATCTGGATTATTAGAAGCCATATCTTGCACCAAAGATGGAGCTTGTGCTGCTTTTTGCTGCACAGCTGCAAGATTCTTCCTAGTCAGTGTTTTCTCTTCACATTTTCTAGTTTATTTTGTTTCATGCTCTTTTAGTTTCTTCTTTGCAGGCATTCAGGTGGTGTACTTACTAGTCAGTAACTGAATTTTACTCATGCTGACAGTATCTCTGGCTACAGTGTCTCATTTTCTGTTTTCAGACTTGACGTGTTGAAGTCAAGCTGTTGATCAGTGTGCAGCCATCTCGAAAGTCATGTCATAGATTGTTCCTGAGATCAGAAGAGCTTTAACTGGCATATAATAGAAGGATGTCATCTGCATACACATACAGTATGACATCAAGGAATGGGAGGTCATCTGTAAGATTATTAATAAATAATAACAGAATGGGACCCAAAACTGAAACTTATGGCACTCTGATGTTTAGGGTATCAAACAATGGTAAGAGGTTGCTAGTGTGGATTTTGAATTTTCTATTCTACAAGTAAATGCAGAACCACTTGACAGTGTTGTGATCAAAATTAGGTTTGTTCAGTTTCATAAGCTGAATGCTGTTGTTAACAGTTATGAATGTCCTGGTAATTTCTGTATGGATCACAGCAGTGACCAGACCATCGTTAATGTTAAAAAATGGAGTAAATTGCAGTGAGTATGGCAGTGATGGTACTGAAGACATTTCCAAAACAATGTTTGTCTGATAGCATGCCATAGCTATTATATGTCTCATTATTTGCTTGCACTGGAGTTTTTTCAAATATTTTTGCAAGTGGGAAGAGATCGGAGGTAGGTTTAAAGTCCTTGGTGGTTTTAGGAGATAGGATTTTAGGCAGGGGAGTTACAGTGGAGTGTTTTAAGGTAGGAAGTGCTATTCCTGTTGTAAGAGAGAAAGTATGTATGTAGGTGTGACAATGTGAATTATTGCCAGCTATGCCAGGAGAAGTAGGGCAGTGGATGTGTAACATATGCCAGCACACCTAGCTGGAATTTAGTAAAGAATTACATGTCATTTGTATATCAAACTGATTTGTACAGATGCTTGTGATGAAAATGTATTTGCAAAGTTGCTTTTGTTAAAAATGTACCAACAGTGTGTCCTGAGTGTATTGCAACTGAATTAAATGTGTATGCTTTAACACAGGATACTGGAAGAGAAGAGGTTAATTTCAGTTCCAGCTAACTTTGAAAAATAGTTGAAATTAAATTAGGCCATAAAGATTGTATCTTATAGTTCTGGTTGCAGACAGAGACAAAATATCCGGGAAACCAAGTATTAGGGAGCCTTCTATATTTTCTCCAGCAGGGAGCTAATTGGTACTCTGGAACGGTAGAGGTTTGAAATTGTTTTATGACTTCCTGGAGCTGGAGCAGATCTTTGCAAAGCTCTGTGTGTATTGTAACACATAGGTGCTAAAATCCTGTTAGCTTCTAATGTTGGTAATAGTGTGGGAAACAGAGTCAGATGACCAGATGTGAAGTCATTCTATAAGCTATCCCAAAAATAATATTTAGGTATTGTATTGAGAAGTCTCTCAGTCAGACTGGGCAGTCTGTTTCCTGGAACCTGGCATAGAAAGATCCCTCACCTACTTCATGTTGCCTTGCTCTAGTAAGTGAACCAGGGAGTAGTAACTCTTTAGATTAGTCAAGAAAATATAGTGAGATTAGTTAAGTACTGTTTTTCTGTATCTGCGTGAAGCTATTTGTCTGTGTTATTTTAATATTTAATGTGGTTCAAACTCTGGTGTTTACTGTAAATACATATTTTGCATTTTTATGTTATTTTATTATTTATTATTACATATATTTATGCTTTTTATTGCCACTGGTCCTTTTAGAAAATATTTAAGCTTTGAGAGTATTTGCATATATTTATTTGGTGATAACTCTGGCTACTCCTGAACGTCTTACTGTTTGGTCAACATTACCATTTGTATTAATATTAATTTCACTCTTTGTAATTGGGTACCCTTGCAAGAGCCTTAGGTAGCTGGCTTTGTAGTGCCTGCTGGCTGTGGATACCTTATAATCTGGGCGGGAGGGAACACAGCTGGTAAAAAATCAAATCCCACTGTGTGTTTGCGTGTGTGTGTGTGTGTGTGCGTGTGTGTGTGTGTGTGTGTGTGTGTGTGTGTGTGTGTGTGTGTGTGTGTGTGTTAGCTACTTGGAGTAGAGACTCGAAGCACTGGTTTCACAGAGATAGTGGTGGAGGACTTGGCTTGGACACCTGAGGGCTGAGGACCTAACTCTGCAGCTGTACCAGTGGGGAGCCCTGGGGAAAGACAGAAAGAGAAACCCATACCCCGGGCTGAGTGTGTTCCTTGTGTGCTCTTAAGGGAAATTGTGCTTGATGCAGAGAGGTCCAAGTGAACGCCCCTCTCCAGTGCCAGTGGTGAGGATTCAGGCTCCTTGATTACTAGCCCAGAGTGGGGATGTCTCAGTAGGTTAATGGCTTTGGCAGTTTTATCTGCTGCTCTATTTAGTAAGGTGTGATCTAACTAGATGAATATAGAGGAGGAGTTTTCAAGATTTTTCAAGAATGTGATGGATATCCTTCAAGGATGCATCTGCAGTCATAACATATGGGTTGTCCTGCCTCAGGCAGCCCTTCGGTCGGCCGGATTCCAAAGTCTGGGTCTGGCCTCGGCTGATGTCGCACTTTCCCCGACGTCAGAGCGTCTGGGGTATAAAAGCATCAGCCGACACCATTTTCCTCAGTCTTTCTTGCTGCGCGGTGCCCAAAGCAGAAGCAGTTCTCAAGTGCCGGTCGGTCAGATCCTGTGATTCAGCTACCGAAGACTTAGAAAAAGCTAAGTACCCCGTTGGGGACTCTTTCTTGCCTCAGCCGATGTCAGATAAAGTAAATAATTGTTTAACTTGTGGGAAACAAATACCTCATAAGGATTTCCACTCTTACTGCCTCCCTTGCTTAGGCCCAGACCACGATGTCTCGGCCTGTTCAGCCTGTGCTTCCTTCAACCGACGAACTCTTAGACGTCAGTCGGAGTTTGCAGAGGAATTCTTTGGGGCTAATTTTGCATATAAGATGCCGTCGGAGACTCTGACATCGCATTTGGTGAAAAAACGGAAGGACAAGGACCGACACTCGTGGCCCGTGGTTTCGGCTGAAACCACGGAAAGGCCTACCGCGAGTGTCTCAGTTTTGGCTGAAACCAAGTCCTCGGAACTTCCTTTAACCGAATCCACTCAACCGACCACCGCGGCCCTGGAGGCCCCGGCTGAGTCGGCTACTGAGCTACCCACCAAAACCAGTGTCCAGGAAATGTCCGACACCATTCCTTTGGACAAGTCTACTCCTGCAAGTGGTGCAGCTAGGCCCCCTGCTTCCATGTCCATTAAGGCTTTTTCCAGGGCTAAAGCTGCTAAACTTCCTAAAGCTTTGCCTCCCAAGACTACCTCTCAGAGACCTTCTAGTTCTCAGATCCTCAGCCTTGCAGAGGATCTTATTTCTTTAATTAGAGGTTCTCAGCCTCACCCGGACAGGGGCTCTCACCCACCACCAGACAAAAGGCCCAGGACTGAGCCCTCTGACCAACACTCTTCAGATGAGTCTACGAATGGATCTGAGTTGTCAGATCACCAGGAGGAGGCTTATTCGGCCTACGAGGATTCTGATGCTGAAGAATCTGTCCCTTCGGCCTCCCCTCCTGAAGAGTTTTCCTTTGGTGAGACACTACACTCTATGAGAGAACATTTTCAATGGCAGGGTCAGGAATTTTCTGATTCTAGAAAGAGATTAAGGACCTTTTTGCATTTACCTCAGCATAGGCCCTTAGCTATACCTCCTGTTTTGAATGTTATTGATGATGTGTACAATGATGTTAGTACAGCCCCTGATTCTCTCCCCCCGGCACCTGCCAAACCTGATAGATACTACAGGGTCCCAGATTCTCATTTACATCTGTACAAGGCCCATTCTGCAGACCCAGATACTATTTCTCAGGGTCTCTAAAGGGGTTGCAGTTGCCACTGCCAAAAATCCTCTACCTTCTGAAAGGGAGTCTAGAGCTTTAGAGAGATGGGGAAAGAAGGTATATACTTCTGCAACTCTTTCCGTGAGGGCATTAAATTGTCAATTTCATATGATACAGTACCAAGAGTATTTGTTAGATGAATTGCATAAGAAGCTTTCTTCTTCTGAACCCCTTGACCGTAAATCCCTTCAGGATCTGGTACATAACTCACAGCAGGTTAGTAATCATTTTTTGCAGTGTGGTTATGATGCACTGGAAGCTTCATGTAGGTCAGCTATGACTGGGGCAGTTATTCGTAGGCATGCCTGGCTGAAGGAACAATCTTTACCAGACCATGTTAAAGCTGAACTCCTGGATGCTCCAATGGAAAAACAAAAATTATTTGGTTCCTCGGCTCAGGAGGTCTTAAAGAAGTTTGAAGAGAAGGCAAAATCTGTGCAAACAGTTAAGGACTTTCTGCAAGTACAACCACCGAGATTCAGCAGAAACTGGCCTACTAAGAATTGGTCCTTTCCAGACTCGGACAGATCCCAGAGGGGCAGGAACAGGCATCCCAGAGGTAGAGGGCAAGCTAGAGGCTCCTACAGAGGCCGTCAGTGGCAGCCTACCAACCAGAGAGGTAGTGCAGGAACAGCAACAATAACTACTACACCTGGACAGACTCAATGACTTTCCTTTGATTCCGCCTACCAGGGCTCAATTGGAAGCACCCTTGGGCGGAAAGCTTTCTTTATTCTCAAAAAACTGGCATTATATTACAAGGGACACATGGACACTGCAAATAATAGACAAAGGATACAGGTTCCACTTCCACACTTTGCCAAGAAGAAATAGAATGCCAAACCTGCCACCAAATCAGAGGGCAGAGGCTTTAAAGCAGATCAACAACTTAATTCAAATGAAAGCCATAGAAAAGGTACCTCTTTCAGAACAAGGCCAAGGATTTTACTCCAGATTATTCCTTGTTCCAAGAAAAGAAAATCAATGGAGGCCTATTCTCGACCTGTCCGCACTGAATACTTACCTCATTGTGCCAAAATTCAAGATGCTGACCCTACAGCAACTTCTTCCCATGCTGGGCAAGGAGTCTTGGCTGGTGACTCTAGATCTCAAGGAGGCATACCTGCATGTCCCTATTCGACAAAGTTGCAGAAGACACCTCAGATTTCTTGCAGGATCAGAGCATTATCAATTCTCAGCATTGCCCTTTGGCTTATCTACTGCGCCCAGAGTATTCACGAAATGCCTGGCATCAGTAATTGCACACTGCAGACTTCAGGGGATTCAAATCTACCCATATCTGGACGACTGCCTTATACAAGCGGACAACAAGAAAAATTTGATAAAGGACTTGGCCTATGCCATCCACCTACTACAGGCCTTGGGATACACAGTCAACATCCAAAAATCAAGACTTGTTCCATCCCAAAGGATAACCTTTTTGGGTGCAGATCTAGACACAACCACCCAAATGGCCTTTCTCGCAGAAGAAAAACAAAAACAACTTCCGGATTACTTCATGAATCTGACAAGACAAACTCAGCTAACTGCAAGGAAAGTCCTGCAGGCCCTGGGTTACATGGCATTCTGCATAATTCTGATTCCACAAGCCAGGCTGCATATGAGAAAATTACAATGGTACCTAAGGAGTGTATGGTCTCAGCACAGTCACAGTTTGGAAACTTTGATACCAATCATTCTTTGCCTTCAAAAGGAATTCCTGTGGTGGGCTCAAGCCTGCCAGTCCAACAGAGGGTTACCTTTCAACAAACCAAAAACAAAACAAACCATCACCACGGACACTTCAGACCGAGGGTGGGGAGCACACATGGAGAGCAAATGTATCCAAGGCCTATGGTCTCAAGGG
This sequence comes from Protopterus annectens, assembly GCF_019279795.1. Lineage (NCBI taxonomy): Eukaryota > Metazoa > Chordata > Ceratodontiformes > Protopteridae > Protopterus > Protopterus annectens. Next base: position 742,943,684 of record NC_056744.1, read on the forward strand.
CAGCTGCGCATGCACATAAACCAAAAGGAAATGCTGGCAGTGATACACGCAATCGAGGCCTTCAAACCTTTCCTCCATCAAGGCCACCTGTTAATAAGGACAGACAACACCACAGTTATGTGGTACATAAACAAGCAGGGAGGCACGCATTCCTACCCTCTATGCAGGCTGGCCATGAATCTATGGGAACTATGCTTGAAACTCAATATCCAACTACAGTCCCAGTTCGTGCCAGGGTAAGAAAATGCACTGGCAGACAGCTTAAGCAGAACTACCATGGATGCACACGAATGGATGCTGCACCCAGACATCTTTCTACTCATAACAAAAGCATGGGAAAGCCGGAGATAGATCTGTTAAGCCCCCACAATCATCAACTGAAGCCATTCTGCTCAAGGACATACCACCCACAAGCTTGAGGGTGGACTCACTCTTTCAGCTGGAAAGCTCTAAAAGTATATGCCTTCCCACCTCTCCCATTAATGTCCAAGGTTTTACTGAAGATCAGGGCAGTACAGCCAAGAGTGATTCTGATAGCTCCAGACTGGCCAAGGCAGCACTGGTACCCACTATTGAGGAGCATGTCACAGACGAAACCATGGCCTCTTCTTCTGACACAGAACAATTTCAAGATCATGCATCCCAACTTGAAACCATTGCAGCTTAACTGCCTGGAAAATTCCATAAACCCCCCTCAAAATAACTTATCACAGAGAGTAAAGGACATTATTATGGAAGCTCGCCGGCCTTCCACAAGGAAGACATACTCAACAAAATGGAAAAGATTTTTCATTTGGAACACAACAAAAGGCTTAGATGTGACAGTGGCGAGCATGGCACATATTCTGGAATACTTAGCAGAATTGTTCCACAATGGCCTGTCCTATTCTTCCATTAAGATTCATGCCTCAGCAATTTCAGCAGAATACAATGTTGATCCACCTATCTTCTCGCACCCTCTCCTCAGGCAATTTCTGAGAGGAATCAAAAACATCAATCCTCCAAGGAAACCCCCTTTACCTACTTGGGATCTTAACTTTGTGCTGGAGAAACTAACACTTCCTCCCTTTGAACCAGCAGCATGGGCGGATCTACAGTTTCTGTCTTGGAAAACTGCATTCCTTATGGCCATAACTTCAGCAAGAAGAGTATCTGAGTTACAAGCTTTAATGGCAGTACAGCCTTTTCTTATCTTCCATCAGGACAGAGTTTCATTGAGAACCAATCCTACTTTTATGCCAAAGGTGGTATCTAGGGTATCCCTGAACCAAGCTATTCACTTGCCTACATTCTTCCCAAATCCACAAAATAAAGGGGAAAAACTTCTACACACTCTGGATATACACAGACAACTACGCTACTACTTGGACAGAACTAAAAGTTACAGAAAGACTGACCAACTCCTTGTAGCATATGCTGCTGGGGTACAAGGAAAAGCAATTTCCAAACAGACAATTTCAAAGTGGATAGGAAATTGCATTCGATTTTGTTACTCCTTTCATGGAAAGATGGTTCCTGCAAACATTAGGCCTCATTCCACGAGGGTCACAGCCACCACTACAGCCTTCCTAAGAGGGGTGGCTACCAAGGACATTTTAGAAGCTGCTACATGGAGCTCCGTGCATACATTTGCCAAACATTACAATTTACCTTTATACTCCAGATCCAGAGCAGGTTTTGCTACAGCAGTCCTGCAGGGTATCTTAACTACACCATCCTTTTCTTAGTACCTCCTCCCCCAGATTGGCTATGGTATTCTACCCATATGTTATGACTGCAGATGCATCCTTGAAGGACATAGTACAGTTTTGTACCTACCATAAATGTAGATGTCCGATAGGTATGCATCTGCAGTCAGGTTTACCCTCCCTCCTTCCCCTCTGTGGTATTCCTAGGGTACTTACCCCTCCATTAGCTAGCTGGGGGATCTATTATGGTGTATTTGTTTGTATATATATGTATATATTTTTGAAAATGTTTGGAATTTATTGCATTCCTCCAAATTTGGCCTTCCTAGAGGGCACCTGGCATCTGGGGCAAGAAACACTGAGGAAAATGGCATCGGCTGATGCTTTTATACCCCAGATGCTCTGACGTCGGGGAAAGTGCGACATCAGCTGAGGCCAGACCCAGACTTTGGAACTGCCGATCAAGGGCTGCCTGAGGCAGGACAACCCATATGTTATGACTGCAGATGCATACCTATTGGACATCTACATTTATGGTAGATACAAAACTGTATTTTTCTTTTACTGAGATCTCTCTAGAAAGGAATGTTTTTCCAAATTCAGGTAGTCAGTATAATGTTGGTTGAGAGTTTGAATAGTTGGGTTGAGAGGGGGCAGTGTATTAAAAAGAATTAATGATTTCTTGTATAGTGGCAGTAATTAAGTTTTTGTCCTCTGCTGGTATGAGAAGCTTGTTATATTTTATAGTTGTCAGAGAGCGTTTAGGTTTTGAAATTTCTCCTGTTACTTTCTTTATTTCCCTTCAAAAGTGCTTCTGATTACTGGTAGCAGTAGTTTGCTTATTTCTTGAGTGCTTGGATTTGGCCGAATTATTTGCTATTCTAGTCTGCTTTCTACAATCTAAAGGCATTTGGTGACATATCAAGACTGTGGATCAGCTATAAGAAACCCATCTTATTTCCCTTAAATGAGCCCTCCTTGAGTCAAGCAATTGTGTTTCATGCTTCTCCCATTTAGTTTTAACTTAAAGTATATGAGCCTGCACCATAGCTGTGATCTGTTTCTTCCAAAATATACCAATGTAAAATCCTTGGTCAGAGACTTCTAGGAGTCACTAAGAAATCAGTTAGAAAATGGAAGAGGCTTTGGTTATTTTTCTGCCAGATGTTTTGGCAGTCAATTTTGTTTTATGGGATGCCCTCCATCCATAGGTGGCAAGGAAAAAAAAATTTGTCTGCTAGGGATGGGGGGAGTAAGCCTTTTCAAACTTCATACTCGTGTAGTAGCCTGTACGATTGCATAAATTTGGCACACTAGATCCTTGCCCACCCAGTATAGGTTTTTCTAGAAGTAGATGTTATATTTTCGCAGCAGAACATGACTGGGCAGAACTACAAGTGCAAAGTGTGGGATCCTGCGGGTGCAGAGAGGCAGATAAGGAAGGATCTTAACATATATGGGATTGGCAAAACAGTTCTTGGTATATCAGAAAGAGTGTGGTGGTACCCCTATACACTGTTAACTTGGCAGTCATTTATTGATACCTGTGGGTAGAGAACAGATTTCTATTCTGGCAAGATGTCTTACTTTCACATAGGGGTGTGGTTCCTTCATTTCAGTCGTGCATAGCTCAGGAACCACATAGCAGAGACAAAGCTAATTTTAACTTCTTTTCCCTTTTAATCAGAAGGAGACTGTCCAATGAGGGTTTTGCATGAGTATAGGAAATTTCATAAATGACTGATAACGTTCTGATGCTCTCAACTCATCATTCAGAATAGGGAGGTTTTAACCCAGCAGAAAGTGAAGTGGAGTAAATGTTTACTGATACAGATATCAGTTACACAGGGGGTCCATATTGCTACATCATGGAGGCAGTTCTTGTTAGCCTCTGCAATTGTTTCAACAAAGTTCAGTCTTATGGATTGTTGGCAGGACACTATTGTATCCTTGTGCAGAAAGGGCATAGTGAATAATATGTGCTGGAGGACCAGGATTAATGATGTGGACTACTGACATATGGGATGGACTTGCCTATCTTGTGCTTTTTTGTGAAGTAGGGTGGGTAAGGCACCATCTTGGAAGGAACCCAGAGCCTACCCTGTATATGCAATCCCAGTTTCTGGTTGTTAGGAACCGATGAACCTATACACTCCCTTCCTGGTATAGAAAACATTTGCCTGAGGTTGATTGCATTGGAAATCATTGCTACAATTGTAAAAATTGGAAGCATAACTTATTACGTGTGAATACATTGTTATCCAATGTTGTACAGCCACTATTACACCCCATGTCATCCATATAAACTGTTACTACTTATGTCTACCCATCAGTGTGGTTATAATGTATTCTAAATAGCTTTGTAACTGAATGCAACATTCACATGTATAAGAATATTTTCCAAATGTAAACTTCACAGGTGAAACCATCTATACCCAATGTAAATACAGTAAGAAAAAAATGCTCTGTTTCTTAACCGAAATGACAATTGTGTATCTAACAGCTCTGCAACTGTGATATGCACTGCAATTACACTATAGCTTTTTAGCATATCTGTATACACACTATATCAGTTGTGTTAGTATTCATGGTGCTATAACTGACTCTGTACTATGCTTCTACGTTGAACTTTCCTCCCCAGACCTCTTCTGAAAAGGGGTGTTTTATGCCCAGTGATGCCCAATCTTACTGTCCTGGTAATCAGTTGCAATAAATAATATGTAAATCTACTTGTAAAATTAAGTTGTAACATTGTTATAAAAACACCAAGTTCACACCATGTTTTAAGGACTTTTAGACTATTTATTTATACTGCTGATTTGTTATATATTCTGAAAAAAATTACAGTTTAGTGTCCAAGTGGCACATGCATGCCAAACATCCGCTGGAATATGTTTGTGAATGTTATGTTCCAGTTTCATTTTGCTTGTTTCTTTGTGTATTGCAATTAATAAACTTGGCTTGAAAAAAATGTGCTGGACAGTACCCAGCATGTATTGAATCCTAGCAACTGGTCAGAGCCATACGGTAGCACTAATCCATGTCAAGAATAAAGTGCTGGAGCATTTAAAAAATGTAAATCCTTCTTAGAATGCTTATACTGAGGAGGCCAGATAGAATACCATTTGTTGTAATGGGATTTGAAATATCCAAAGACTATGGCCTCACTTACTTGTAAAATCTTGGAGTCTATGTCATGTTTCTTCTTGTAGAGCAAGACAGTTAATAAGTAATTATAGTAATAACTAGATTCAGCAGGATACCTCACATGGAAGTTCTCATTTTTTCTGTCAGACAGGTTGTTGGTCATATTTGCACCTGGGCAGTAGTGGTGGCCAATGCATGCTACCAAGTTTAATGGGGTCTATATTAGATCACCAAATGCTTAAAAAAGCGAATGGTGATTAATCGACCCTATGTAAGCGAAAGCTTGCAAACTCGAACTGTCAGAACAGAGATTTATTTTCCAAGGGAAAAAAAATCTCTGTTCCAACAACAAAAAATAAATAAAAAACAAAACACTTATATTACATTAAGTGGGAGACTTCGATCCCCCACCCCCCCTACTTAAATATACCAACTCCGAGACCGCACTATAGTACCGTAAATGGCAAAGTAACGAAGCGGCCAAATAAATTCTTTCCCGGGGAAAGAATTTGCTCAAAAGCCGCTTCGATATTTTGCCATTTCAGTCTTTTATGTTCGACCAAGATGCATTGGAAAGAATGCGTCTTACTGTGGAAAGATGCATATTCATAGCAAGCTTGAAATCAAAATGCAGTAAAGGTTAAATGCATACAAGAGGGTCCAGTGTGATAGATTCCTTCCCAGTGACCAAGTCTAAGCACTTGTTAAGCTTCATTTCCTGATGAGAGGTACTGTATGTGTAAGTTATTTTGCATGGGAAGTCATCACAGTGGCTATCTTATCTTTTGTGAAAATTTTAGTTTTGATTTTGGAGGGTTAGATTTTTAGGTACATTTAGTATGTCAGATTGAGTAAAGCCCACCTGCACCTTTGTTAAATGTGATTTGTTTTGGATACTCAACACTACTATGAGCTACAGACATTGGCTTCCTTTACTGCACTGCCATAAATCATTCAAAAGGACTAAAAAGAAGATAACCAGGGAGTCACCTCCATGGCACAAAACGGTAAAGCTCTGATTGAGCTTCATATGACATATCTTCAAATAATGGACTCAGGTTGCAGAAGAGCTAGCCGGGAGAGTGAGCAGGTGAAGCTGGGTAACCCATCCTTGTGGGATGGTTGCAGAGAGACACCACTGCAAAGTACTATCTGTAGGAGGATAACATTGGTTCTTTAGCAGCAGTCTTTTTCAGGGTATCATGCTCAGCCTGTCAAGCAGGACATATACTGTAGCTGAACTAGGTCTGTGGAAGTGTACACCCTGTACTAATACTGTAGACCATGACTTGGCAGTGTGCTTTTGGCTTGGCCATAAGGTTAGAGGCAGTTATGAGTTACAAAATAAGCTTACTTTCTGTCCACCAGTGCCCTGCTCTAGTTTCCACTACAGCTTATAGAGGAGTAAACTTCTTTTTGGTCTCTTGGAAAACTGATGGCTGATGGGGAAGAGGAGGAAGAGAACATAAGAAAAAAAAGATGCCCCATGCACATGCACTGGCATTGTGTAACTCCTCTTCTTCATTGGATTAAATGAACAAAACTGCACTTTCAACTCACATTGTTGGTCCAGCCATTTAGATATACAGAACAGCTGGCACTTGTGGTTATAAATCCAAAAGTTCTTTAGATTCTGTAAAAGAATATAATTGTCTTTAAAATTGTGAGCTTTATAGACATGGAGAAAGATTGTTGGAGAATGGCTGACCCTATCCAGTGTCTATTTTTGTGTAGCACAGAAGACATAGGCAATGACTATGGCAGGAGCTTTGTCTAATGTCTGTCCAAGCAGTTATACTATAGGTCTAAGCAGAAAGTCATCTGCAATGCCTTTCTTCACCTGAACTCAATAATTGCACATTTTATTGTCATTTAATAAAGGCTTAACAGGAGGATAACATGTACCAAAGTATATAAGCAGTTCTCCAAACGTTTAACAAGCCAGTTCTTGTAAAGCGAAGTAATGTAAGTGATGGGTGTAGGTTCGTAGTTGTTGCCAGCTTCATTGGTACCTTTGTTGTGTAATAGAGGTATGACAGAGTCTATACAGCATCAGCTGCAGTATCAAGCTTCTATTAATGTCAGGGTTAGTCTGTCTGAAGAAGGCACCTTTAACACTCATAGAATCACCTAAGCATTAGGGAGATTAGTCAGGATTCAGCAAAGTCAGGCAAAACGTCAGTGATGAAAACAGGTTTTAGTTACAGCTGTGAAAGCCCACAGTGAAGGCTTTCATTTACTCTTCTTCCAGGTGTAACTGATAATGTGTAGCCACTCAAAACATCTTTAATTTTGTTAACTAGGTAAGTTAAAGTGATTTGCTGAACTTCAGTACTGCTTGCTGGCATTCAGTGAGTTAAATGCTGTTGTACATTTCCCATGGCGTCTCTCCTTACTCTTTTGACCTCTATAAAAGCTGTATACCCTATTTATTAAAACCATGGTCTAAATAATTTTAGGCTATCTCCATGTTAGAGATAACATGAGTTACATCCATAGACTTTAATGGATGAGGCATATGTATTGTTGAGTCCATTTAAGTCTATAACACACCTCATATTTTCCCTAGCCCAGGGGTAGGCAACCTGTGGTTCTGGAAGCCACATACACCCCTCTGCAGTGGCTCCCTGGAGCTTTAAAAAATAATGGCCACTCTGCTGCATGGCACACACTCACTGACCACAATCGAGCGATGGATTTTAAATATTGCTAGAATAACATGGTTTCTGTTACCATGCATTCCATACAGACTGACAGTGATTGAGTGATTCCCTGGCAGCAGCAGCATCTCCTGAAAGGTTTCTATACCTCTCCACCATACCTCTGAAACTCCTCCACAAGAAGTCTGGACTGAGCCACAAATAAAAGGGGGAACAAAGGAAGAAAAACAGAGATGGATTTTAAATATTGCTCTTATAAACTTAGAAACTTGTTAGAGTAACACTGTTTTTGTTAACATGCATTTTCCACAGATACACACACGCACACATCCAGTTACCTCTCAACCGTACAGATTTTCATAGCATGTCCCGATTTTTGCCTCATATTTTTGGTCTGTTTCTCGTAAAATTGTAGTTTTCTGGCAAATTGTTGAGGGCTAAAATCAGAAAATACAGACAGACATTTGAGTTTCAGATTTCATACCCTTAAGAAAATTAATGCTAATGCAGAACCTGTTATTCTATTAACTTTCTAAGTTTGTAAGCGCAATATTTAAAAAGTGTCCCTATTTTTAGACCTTTGTCCCCCCATTATTTATGGCTTTGTCCAGAGGGTGAGAGGTATGTGACAGGCACACACACACACACACACACACACACACACACACACACACACACACACACACACACACACATGCAGTGCAGTCAAGCTATCCCAATACAAATCTCAACAAAGGAACAAAAATAGGGATGGATTTTAAATATTGCTCATATAACCTTATTTCTTTTATATATAATATAAAACTTTAAACTGTGTTATCTTCATTTTAGGGGTCAAATAGGTTTTGTGACTCCAGATGAATTTTATTTGGTGGGAGAGGGGCCAAAAATAACTCTTTTGATAGTGAAGGTTGCAGACCCCTGCCCTAGCCTGATGTCACAGAGTTTAAAGTTTGCAGTCTGCACTCTATGGTATCAGCATTGGGAAAACATGACTTTAAAAGTCTTTTTCAAAATAAAAAAAGTCCTAAAACCTACTGTGATTGGGAGAAACATCTGTTCTGCATGTTCTGCCGCACATGTAGTTGTGGTCAGATAACTGTCTTTCACTAGCATATCACTTTAACTGGTCTAAACAAATGTTGCAAACGCTAAATTTTTAAGCAGACGTAGAGTAACTTAAAAATAAAAATATTTACTAAAAAAATATGGCTTTAAGTATAAACTGCGATATTTTAAATCAAATAATATTTAAATTAAATTCTGAAGGCTGATAAAAGTAACCTGGCCAGTACCCAAAAATAATTGATTATAATCAGTAAACTTCTGATGATTATAATGTAAAATTAAACAAATAAAAAAAAACAAAAAAGTAATAAAATAATTCTAATGATAATTATAATAAATTAAATTGTATGTTTAAAAACTAGATATCTTTCAGCAACTTAGCACAAAGGTCAAAGCACAAATAAAATCTGGACAAAGACAAAGGGTAAAAGATAGGAACTGAAATAGTATATTGCTGTTATAGAAGGTAGAGGGCTATGGCTTTGCTTTAGTATGCATTTGCTGATAGGATATGAAAAAAGAAACTCAAATGTCTCTGATTAAAATATGACTTATTATTTCAATGATTCTCTACAACTGCATATTTATGCAATTTCTGTCCATATGAAGTCTAAAATGGTGTGGATATCACAAAATAAACTCAACTGAATCTCAATGATAATGAGTTCAACTTTACCACATAAGGAGAATAGCAATGATTTCACATGGAAATATTTGTGTGTTCTGCAAAAAAAAGCAGTATTAATTGTTTATTTTTAATTATTTATTTTTATTTATTTTACTGGGATGGTTTGACTGGGTGTTGGTCAAGTTATTCAACAAGAGGATTAATTAGAAGGTTTCCACATACAGTACCAATACAAATACATTATTTATTTATTTGCAAAAAATATTTGACAATACTTAAAACAAACATTAGATATACTTTACAGCTGCTGCAAAGATGAGATAATTGCATAGAAATTATCACAACATACTTATAAAGTTAAAAACATTACAGTTACATATAGTTACTATCACCATACATGATGCAGACAGTGTCAAAAAAAAGTAGTAAGTACAGCTTGAGTAGTGTGTACATTGACATTGTGATACATGCAATGTCAATAAACAAATTACATAAAAAGTTTCAGTGTGGAAAATATCAGCTAGTACATGCAGATAGAGAATATGAGGAGAGTTAAGAAGAAAAATAAGCAGCTAGATTGTTAGAAGTAAATGGTATAAAATGTTAGTAAAACAGAGAAGAGCTAGAGGATCTTGATGCAGAAGAGGGACTGAAATGAGCAGAGGAAGACGAGAGCATTAGGCAGGCAGAAACGAGTACGAAATGTATAAATTTTGAGATGATTTTTGAGATGGGTTGAATCAAGCATTTTGAGAGACCGCTAGCAGAGGGTGGTGAATTGGTAGAGACAAAGCATGGTATGTATACAGAGGTGACAGGTTTTTTTTTTGGAGGTTAAAGATAGCTAAGAGATTTTTGTCTTCTGAGGTTTGGAGGTGTGTTTAGATGGCTAGGCGTTTGTGGTAGGTGATGGCAGCAGGTCAGCTTGAAAGGCTTGAAAATAAAGGTGGATGCATGAGAAGGAAGGAAGTTGGTTGGGTTGTTCAAGCCAGTTTGTAATTCTAGAAGTTGTGGGAGGTGGTGTGTTGTGTTGATAGTTGGGTGGTTTGGCAGCTTTGTTTGTTTGTTGTAGCACTTTTTCAACTTTGTTAGAGTAAAACTTAGTTAGTTTGAAAATTTAAGACAGTAATAAAGAGGAAAAGTTTTGTTGTAAAAGGGTTTTTTTTAGGGTAGTTAGTAAAAATGTAAGTTGGTAAATGTCATAAGAAAGAGTTAAGTTTATATATTTTGATGAGTTTATATGTATATCTGGCTGTAGTGCTGGTCAAATAAGTTTATTAAGTTTGGTTTTCACTAGAAACCTATTTCTGGTGTTGTCTGCTGCAACAATATTGAAATGTGCAACAATATTGAAATGATGATTGAGGTAGGAGGTGTTTTGGGTTTGTCTTTATTTAACTTTGAGTTTATTTTTTTAAAGAATTTGAAGTTGCGTAGGAATGTTGAGTAGTTAAAGGACTGTTGATTTTGTGAGTTTGTCTGGCAGATTATGGTGAGATCATCAATATACTGAATGAGGTCAGAGGGTGAGAATTTGGTCAGGGTGAGAGGAGTGAAAATGGTTGTAGTTGAAGGGTGATGCAAGGGTTGGGGTCCTCAGATGGAGTGTTGTGGAGAAAGTGGGAGGTTGTTGAGAAAAAAGGACTCCATTGGGACCATTATACTGCTTATTGTGGATCTGAAAGGTAGTTCTGAAACCATTTTAGGTTTTTATAATGAAAGCCTGAGTTAGAAGGTCAAGGGTGAACCAGGGGGTGAAGACGTCATGGAAAGGCGGAGAGGCTCCACTGGGGTGAGGCTGTATAGTTCATCTCATCTTTGGCTTGTTCATGGTTCATAGGGCTGTACTAGGCTAGCAGCCCTAGGGCCTACAATAACCATTCCCACACTATTCTACTTCACTTCTCCCCACACTATTTACTTCCTTGGACCCCTGTTTAGCTGAGGCTCCCCATCCAATTCCTTTTTCTCCCTTCCAATCAGAAGGCCCTTGAAGAGGGCCAAGCTCTGCTTGACGTTGACATTTATCATGGGTCTTCTTTCTGGTCTCCAGCTGTCCTATCCCTCCAGCATGTTTTGTTATTTGTTTTGAAAAGTGATGACATTTAGAGCCTAAGCGTGTGACTCTGATGTATTGGGATTTCTTTAGGGTGTAGCATGTCCAACAGGGGTGGGACATGGCTTGTTATTTTGCGAAGATTGCCTCAGAGGAGAGCGATATGCGACGCAAAGATAGAGTTTTTAAGGCAGTCAGCATCAAAAGCCTGCATCTTCTGTTTGAATGTTTTATTATAGAGGTATTTCTCTATTTCATCAGTTGTTTGCAGATGTCTTGAGAGATACATTCCAAATGGGACTTCTTCTTTAATGGGTCTAATGATGATGCAGTACAACGGGACAATGACCTCTTTTTTCTAGATGAAAAGCCCTTTAGTGAGAGAGTGTGACGCAGAAGAAGGTTTGACTGTTGTGGCAATGTGGTTGGTTATTGAAGGGTGACTGTCCCCACCTGTGTCTAAGTCTCTTATCACACTTCACACTTTGTTTGATTACTGCCTCCTATGTGGTAATTCACGGGTACATGTTTTTTCTCAAAGGGGATAACTGTACATTTCTTGGCATTGAGCTTAAGCCCATGGCTCTGGCATGAAGCATCCTTTTCTGTAAGACCCTTTTGTAGAGTATCGTCATCATTTGGGGATTCAGTAATGGTTCCCAGTTTGCAGTCATCTGTGAACTTTTTTAGCCAGAGTCCCTTAGTGTTGGCCTGTACTTCAGAGAAGTAGATGCCAAACAAGAGAGGTCCCAGGACTGAACCCTGAGGTGCTCCACTTGTCACTTGTCTAGAGCTGGATTTGGAGTCAGCTACTTTTACAGTGTGGGTTCTGTCAGTAAGCCAGCTGGCAACCCATTGAGTGACATAGGGATTAATGCCCAGCTTAGTAAGTTTATCTATGATTCCAGAGTGGGGGATGGTGTCAAAGGCCTTGGTGAGGTCCAGATAGGCTGTGTGGACTGCCTTACCCTCGTCCACGGCTCTGGAGACTGATTCGAAGAAGTCAATCAGGTTCAGGAGACAAGATCGGCCCTTCATGCACCCAAACTGGGTGGGGTCCAGTGATTTAAGGTTGCCAATGTCTTTGTTTGTAAGTTCCATGATAATACATTCCATGGCCTTGCAGATCGGGCTCAGCAAACTGATGGGGCAGTAGTTCCCGGGATCCAAGGTGGATCCCCCCTTCTGGAGTGGGATAACTGTAGCTGTGCGCCACTCAGTGGGCTTGAAGCCTGAGGTGAGGGTATGATTAAATATGACACTTAGGTGAGTTGCCAGTTATTTTGTAGTTCATATAGTACGCAGCCCAGGATGTCATATGGTCCCATGGATACTGTATTCTTAGCTTTGGTGAGTGCGTTTTTTACCTGGGTGGCCATTATTACCGGAATTTGGCAATCTTCTGGTATTGAGATGGGCCATTTAGGGGGTGAGAAGGGGTGAAGTTGGCATTGAATCGATCTGCCAGGATATTGGCAATATCCTTGGGATCAGTATATTTAATGCCATTCTGTTGTAGCTCAGAGCAGATCTGAGCATTGCTATTTAGATTCTTGACATAGTTATAGAATGCCTTGTGGTTGTCTTTGAAATCTTTGGCAATTTTATTTTTGTAACTAGCTTTGGAGGATTTTATGAGGGATCTCAGCTTCTTACTGAGGATGGTAAGGGCGTTTTTTGCATCCTGGGATTTTCCCCTTTTCTGCAGCAGTTTCTTCCTTTTGTTGTAAAGTTTGTTTATGGCAGGGGACCACAAGATTAGCTTCCTTTTTTTGGAGGAGAGCACCTTGGTTCTATTTGGGATGGCACGATTCATGCATGAGTGGATGTGCTTGCACAGTGCCTTAGTTTAGGACTCAGCAGTCAAACCTTCAGTTCCATCTGCATAGATGTCATGAAGTTTGTAACTTCTGACTTGAGTAGTATGAAGTTGACTTTGGAGGTTTTTTTATGGAGGTTTCCTTACTGGGGGGTGGGGATGGGATGTGGATGTTAAGGGTGATTAGCTTATGGTCTGATCTGACCAACGAGGGGGTGACCATAGGTGTGGAGCATCGATTTCCCATGTTGGTAATGACCAGGTCTAGGATATTGGAGCCATTGGTGGGCCTATGGATTAGTTGATCCAGGGCATTGGAATTTATGAATTCCAAGAACCATTCGGCAAAGGTGTTGGTACACAAGTAGTTTTCCCAGTTAATGGCAGGGTAGTTGAAATTACCCAGTGTTAGGGTGTTTGGTTGTATATTAATATTTTCCAAGTGTAAGTATGTTTAAATCTTTGGGGTTACTCTTGTGGTTAGGATTAGAGGGTGGGCCAGGGTTAGGATGTATGTCTCCACATTTGAATAGATAGGTAATGAGGAATGAGTACCATGGGAAGTCTTTTTATTCCTATTTGAGGCTACTGGTGTCAAGTGTGGTTTCATAGGAGGTGAGGAGGCCAATTTGTGGCTTGAATAATATGGGAGGGTATAGGGGAAAAGCTGGGAGGAGATACGTGAGAAGCTGTGTTGTTTATTGGAGAGAGGGTTAGAAGAAGTTGTTGATGTGTGTTGGTGTGTGGGGTATGTGAACATATAGCTGTAGCGAGGTTGAGAATTAAGAGAAAGAAGCTAGGCAAGTTAGGAGGAGCATATCAACTGTGATAGTGGGTTTAAAAATAGTAAAAGTGGAATTTGTGTGTTTGAATGTAGTGTCAGGTGTAAATATAGATTGTTATCCTGTGATATGTATGCAGCTGGAAGGTAAGGTTGGAAATGTTTTGACTTCAAAGCAGGCTTTGACAATGTGGTTAGGTGTTTTACCTTGCAGTTTGTGATAAGGATGGTTGGGGGAGATGTCATTGGTCAGTAGTAAAATTATGGTGCATTGCTAGTTTGTGTGTGTAGTAGAAGAGAAGGTGGTACACCTGGAGTTAATGTAAAATAGTTTGAGGTGTTGATTGTATTGTGATGGCAAATTAGAGTAAGATGAAAAAATTATAGTAGAGGGCATGTGAATTCAAGGTGATGTATGTAAGGGAGAGCAGATAGGTTTGGCTAAATAAAAGAAAGCAAGGTGTGCATGAAATGTGGGTGTGGACAAGGTAGAGATTGTATTTAATTGGATCATAGGAATGAGGGGGAGTGGTTTGCTTAGGATAAGAGTAGAGGTGCTGGGGGAGGGTAGGATATAGGGGAAGGGAAGGGGAGCGGAGAGAACGGAGCTGGAAGAACCCCCCCCCCCCAGATGGTTTACCACCATAAATAATCAGTGAGTTAGGATGTTCATGGATACAAAGACAGGGTGTCTGAACTCTAAATACTTGTCTCGAGTCACAGCATCTAATTTTATAGTTCTGGGCTTTTCAATGTCTTTCCAGGGATATATTACACAAAGAGTGAAATATGCTGAAGTGTTAATGTAGCTTCACCTTCAGCAGTAAAAGGCCTGTGAGTGAGAGTAAGTGGACTTATAAGAGAAAAGATGATAATGTAGTAATATGGTACCATGCAACTTATCCTGTAGGAGTGAGCACAGTAAGGAGAGAATGTTGAGCGTAAACTAGAAATCTAATGCAATAACAACCATTTTCAGCCAATTTAACATTAGCGACAAGCATCTTATCAGTAATGTATTATTTGGGTCTGAGAGCTTTAAATGATTGTTATATGTTAAAAAATGGATGTAAAAAATTTTACCTTGAGAGTGATGTTTGAGAGGTGAGTTTTTTTGACACACATTTCAAGAACACATAGCAAATGATTGTGATTGGAAATTCATTTGATATATTTTGAAATACCTAGGGAGTTTTACTGATAATTATAATGCAGTTCTCGGTGTATTAAAAGCTGTCAAATAAATTGTGGAAATCTGCAGTACTTCAGTGCTACAGGAATGTTAGCCACAATTGGTACATTATGTGCTGAGCAGCCAAGTGCTCCAGATTATGCAGAACACTCCGCATTCAGCCCTACATTAACTTATTGTTCCTCTGTTCCTCATTGAACAGCTTTTGCATCAGCTACACGGGTTTTGATTGGTTAGTGTCCTTCAATTACTGCCAATTGGCATTGTGACGTACCAACCAGTCAAATAGCTGCTCCGCTGTTCCACATTGAACAGCATTGGCTGTGGTACAAAGTTTTTGATTGGCTCGTATACCGCAATTACAGCCAGTTACCATCGCAATATAAAAGCCAATCAGCTAAGTGTTCCTGAGGACAGGATCCACTGTGAGCTCCCAAATACTTAACCAATCCAACACCAGCAATGGTTTCATGCAAGAAAAATTCCTTCAAAAAGGCTTTCAGGATACAGGAAGATTATCTTATACAAGCACCAGTTGGAAGAAGAAGAAGAAACTTATTTGTGCTGTGGATCATTGAACTGGTGGTAGAGGAAGGATTCATCAAGTCCAGTCTTTGGAAGGACGAGACAGTGACGACCGGGAGTCTGCAGTGCTTCAGGGAGTTGGGGACTGAGATTAGCAACCTCTGACCCAAAACGCTGAGATTCATTTTTGCTGGACATGGACGGCGTTGCTGTTGCCTGTGCTTGTACTCCATTGAATTATTTACTCTGGGAATTTTTTTGTGGACCAAAGGAGCTATAGCTGCTTTCCTCTACTGTGCAGAGGTAAATGTGTGAAAATATAATGTAGGGTGTGTGTGCAAATGTAATGTAGGCTGTGTGTGAAAATGTAGTGTAGGCTGTAATGTGTCAGTCGTGTTCTGGTTGGCTTTATCCCTGTCTCTTTGTTGTTATGTTATGTAATCCAGTCTAGATTTTGTGCTTTATTTAAGTTGATTGTGCTAACAGGTTGAGTAGTAACTTAATTTAATTGTATGGCTGTATTGTGTGCATGTCCCTGATCCATTCCTCTGCCAGGTTATTGCTCCATATTTTTTGGTTTGTTGCTCATAAAATTTGTTTTTCTGGGAAACTATGCTGTCTAGTTTAAAGTCAGTATATAGTAAGAGTCATTTCAGTTTCAGATTTCATATAACTTAGAACAGGCATGTACAAAAGTCCTTTTCTAACAGCTTTCCATGTTTATAAGGCAATATTTAAAATGTATCCCCATAAACCAGATTTTTGTTCTATATTTTTGATTTGTTGCTTATAAAACTTCTGTTTGTCTGGGAAATTATGCTGTCTAGTTTAAAGTAACTATATATTAAGAGGCATTTGAGTTTCAGATTTCATATCCTTTAGAAAATGCATGTACCTGTTATAACATCTTTCCAGGTTTATAAGAATGATATTTAAAATGTATCCCTATTTTTGGGCCTTTGTCCCCAAAGTATATTCAGCTTTGTGCAGATTTCTTGTCCTAACAGGTTAAGTGTTATGGTTTATTTTGCTTTTCATACTGGTTTTACAATGCATGCTCAAAATAGCAAGCCCTAAGACCCTATGTTTGTGATTTCTTGTCTTGTCAAATATTTGCACCAATAATATGTTAATTATCCTCCTGATGGTTCTTTTGGTTACTATTGTCTTGTCTTCAGAATATGTATATTTTAATGTACAGATATGCTAATTTTTTATGAAGGGTGTTTTACAAAATGGTTAGAGGTATCTGGGTTTGTTTTGCAATAGAACTTGATTTTGATAATGTCAAGACTTAGAACTGCTCAAAGAAAAGCTATGTCATGTATCTTATGATGTTCTTCGTGTTTCACTGTTGCAGTTATTACAATTGGGTTATCCTGCTGGCAGGCTACCCTCAGTCAGCCTGAATTCCAAAGTCTAGGTCCGGCGTCGGTTGCTGTTGCCTCTTCCCTGATGTCAGTGCACCAGGGGTATAAAAGATGCAGCCGACGCCATTTTCTTCAGTCTTTCTTGCCGTGTGGTGCCCGAAACAAAAGAAGTTCACAAGTGCCGGTCGGCCGACTCCTGAGATTTTCGTGTTCGAATTTCAGATCCAAAGTCTTCTCTAAAAAGCTAAGTACCCTGTTGGGGAAACTTTTTTCTTGCTCCAGACCGATGTCAGAAAAAGTTAATAATTGTATCTCTTGTGGGAAGCAAATACCTCATAAGGACTTTCATTCTTACTGTATTCCTTGCCTAGGCCCTGACCACGACGTTGCTAGTTGTCGGTTTTGTGCTAGATTTAACCAACGCACTATTAAGCGTTTATACGATTTTGCTTTTCACTATTTTGGCAGAAGATTTAACTATACAATGTTGTCGGATAGCCATCCGACTACCAGAATTCACAAGAAATGCAAAGAAAAGGACAGGCATCCGAGGTCCAAAACCGACGACGAAGCTTCTTCTAAGACAGTCGCTGGTTCACCGGTTCTCAGTGAGGTGCCTTCGCAGCCCCTGACGACCACTACTTTAGACTCGCAGGCTGCTACCGACACCCACGTGGAGAAAACCAGGCCACTGGAAGCTCAAGGTATTGGACCTTCGGAAACTATTCCCTCAGATGGGTCCAGAGCCGCTGAGCAGACATCGGTGTCTGAGGGTGTTTTCAGACCTACTCAATTATATGTTAAAAATGACTTCAGCTTCAAAGGCAAAGACTAA
The DNA here is from genome assembly GCF_019279795.1 of Protopterus annectens. Taxonomy (NCBI): domain Eukaryota; kingdom Metazoa; phylum Chordata; order Ceratodontiformes; family Protopteridae; genus Protopterus; species Protopterus annectens. The sequence continues at coordinate 742,961,453 of NC_056744.1, forward strand.
AGCACCTTTAAAAACAAAAAAACAAGTACAACAGCCTCATGGACAGGCCTCCATGCCTAAAAAACAGATGCTCAAAATGGCCGAAGACCTAATTACTTTGATCAGGGGTTCCCATCCCCCACCTGATAAAAGGCCTAGGCAAGAGACAGAATATGAATCTTCAGATCAGGTTTCCATTTCATCTGATTCCTCTTCTGATCTGGAATACTATCTGCCTCCCTATGAAGATTCTGATACTGAAGAATCTATCCCTTCAGCCTCTCCTCCTGAGGATTACTCTTTTGGGGAAGCCTTGCATACCATTTGGGAGCATTTCCACTGGGAGTGCCAAGATTTTTCAGAAAAGGCTCAGAGACTTCCCTTTACTACCACAACACAGGCCCCTAGCTATTCCACCTGTGTTAGACATTGTTGATGATGTATTTTCAGAGTCCAGTCTGACCCCTGACTCCTTACCTCCAGCTCCTGTTATGCCAGACAGGTACTACAGGGTTCCTGACTCTCATAAATTCCTTTTCAAAAACCCTGCTGCTGACCCAGAAACTATCTCTCAGGGTCCCAAAGGGGTCAAGGCTTCCACTGCAAAAAACCCTACTCCCTCTGACAGGGATTCTAGGGCACTGGACAGATGGGGAAAAAAGATTTACACTTCTGCTACCTTGGCTATAAGGGCTTTAAATTGTCAGTTTCATATGCTCAAATATCAGCAATATATATGTCACTGCTTAAACAGAAAATATTGATAAATTCTGAATGTGCAGAAAACAAACAAATGCAGGATTTATTGCATGCAGCTGAACAAGTTGGAAAGCATGCTTTGCAATGTGGTTTTGATTCTCTGGAGGCCTCCTGCAGGGCCGCAGTTACAGGTTCTGTCATTAGGAGGCATGCTTGGTTAAAGGAACAAAATTTACCTGATCATGTTAAGGCAAAATTATTAGATGCTCCCTTACAGCATGATGCTTTGTTTGGTGTTAAAGCAGAAGAGGTGTTAAAGAAAATGGTGGACAAAGCTAAATCTATGCAAACAGTCAAGGATTTTTTACAGGTACAGCCACCAAGATTTAGCAGACACTGGCCTACAAAGAATTGGTCCTTTCCAGTGTCAGACAGGCCACAAAGGGGCAGATACAGATGCCCTAGAGGCAGATCCCAGCCCCAAGGTTCATACAGGCCTAAACAATGGGGTGCTTCTACCTCCAAAACTGGAGAAGACAAATCACAGCCATACAGGAAACAGTCCTAATGACTTCCCTCTGCCTGTGCCAAGCACTTATCTTCTGGCAGCACCTTTAGAGGGAAAACTAGCACTTTTTTCTCAAAATTGGCACATAATAACCCAGAACAAATGGGTCTTAAACATAGTGTCGCAAGGCTACAAGTTTCACTTCCGTACCCTGCCAAGGGCAAACGGTTGGCCAGACCTGCCAAAACATCAATGGGCAGAGGCACAAAAACAAGTCTCATCCCTCATGGACATGAGGGCCATTCAACAAGTACCAGAGCAAGAACAGGGCCAAGGATTCTACTCAAGACTGTTCTTGGTACCCAGAAAGGACAAAGCCTGGAGACCAGTACTGGACCTATCTATTCTAAACACATATCTGGATATTCCAAAATTCAAAATGTTGACTCTACAGCAGCTTCTGCCCATGTTGGGCAAGAAGGCTTGGCTTGTGACTTTAGATCTAAAAGAGGCATACCTGCATGTCCCAATCAGACAAACATGCAGAAGATACCTCAGATTCAAAGCTGGCTCAATGCACTACCAATTCTCTGCACTGCCCTTTGGCTTATCTACTGCGCCCGGGGTCTTCACAGAATGCCTGGCACCAGTAATTGCATTCTGCAGACAAAGAGGAATACAAATATATCCTTACTTGGATGACTGCCTCATTCAAGCAGAGAACAAGGACATTCTACTACGGCATCTGGCATTTGTAAAGAGATTCTACCATGCCTAGGGTACACAGTCAATGAACAAAAATCAAAACTAGTACCCTCTCAAGAGATAATATTCCTGGGTGCAAGCTTAAATACAACTGCCCATATGGCTTATCTCACGCCAGACAAACAAGGCAACTGACTACTTATTTCAAAATGTTGGCAACAAAGGCCCAGTTATCTGCAAGAAAAATTCTGCAGGCTTTGGGCTTCATGGCATCCTGTATTCTACTAATTCCATATGCAAGACTGCATATGAGGAAACTTCAATGGTACCTAAAAAGTGTTTGGACTCAACATTGCCACAGCCTGAAAACAATAGTTACTCTCATTCCCTGCCTGCAACTGGAGTTTCAATGGTGGGCGAAGGTCTGTCACCAGAACAAGGGACAGCCATTCACTCTACCCCCAGCCACACAGACATTAACAACGAATGCATCGGATTATGCCTGGGGATCCCACATGGCAGGAAGATGTATTCAAGGCACATGGTCCGCAAACCAAATGCATCTACATATCAATCAAAAAGAGATGCTAGCTGTTCAAAATGCCCTGACAGCCTTCAAGGACCTACTAAATCCAGGACAACTACTGATAAAGACAGACAATACCACGGTCATGTGGTATATAAACAAGCAGGGAGGCACTCATTCTTACCCCCTTTGCAGACTGGCCATGGCTTTGTGGGACACAGCATTGACTTACCTAGTACATCTGCAGGCTCAATTCCTGCCAGAAAAGATAGATACTCTGGCAGACAAACTAAGCAGAAACCTCATGGATCCCCACGAGTGGAAATTGGATCCACAAGTCTTCAGCATGGTAACAAGGAAATGGGGATGTCCGGACATAGATCTATTTGCCTCACCTCACAACTGCCAACTAAAGAGATTCTGCACAAGGACTTATCACAGACAAGCATGGAAAGTGGATGCCCTATCTTTCAGCTGGAAAAACTTAACAGTATATGCCTTTCCTTCTCTGCCTCTCCTCCCCAAGGTACTCCTAAAGGTCAGACTGGAGAAGCCAAAAATGATACTGATTGCCCCAGACTGGCCACACCAGTAATGGTAGCCAATCCTAAGGAACTTGTCTCAATGCCCAGCCTGGACCTTACCTCAAGTGCCTCATCTACTGTCCCAGCAGAGCAATCAGATCCTGCACAGCCAACTCAAGACCTTAAATCTGGCAGCATGGCGGATAATGTAGTCATACAAAACACACCTCTCACTAAAGCAGTGATGGATGTCATTTTGGAGGCCAGGAGGCCTAGTACTAGAAAATCCTATGCTGGAAAATGGAAGAGATTCTGTGCTTGGAACCAGGCACAAGGAATTGACACAGCTGTACCAAATATTCCTCAGATTTTGCAATACTTGACTGAGATGCTGGACAAAGGCCTATCCTTTTCATCTATAAAAATTCATGCCTCTGCCATTTCGGCTCATTACAATACAGAGCCACCAATCTTTTCTCATCCTTTATTAAGGCAGTACCTAAGAGGGGCCAAAAATTTAAAGCCTCCAAGGAGATCACCAATACCTGCATGGGACCACAATTATGTCTTAGAAAAACTCACCCTGACTCCTTTTGAGCCAGCCGCTACAGCTGATATAAAGTTTTTATCTTGGAAAACAGCTGTTCTCCTAGCAATAACCTCTGCAAGACAAGTCTCAGAGCTACAGGCACTCATGGCTGTGGAACCTTTTATCATTTTTTTATCCAGACAGGGTTTCTCTGAGGACAAACCCGACATTAGTGTCCAGTGTGGCCCTTAACCAAACTATTCATCTGCCTACCTTTTATCCAAACCCACAGAATAAGGGGGAGAGAATTGTGCATTCTTTGGACATACACAGACAGCTACGCTTCTATTTGAACAGAGCCAAAGCTTTCAGAAAGACAAAGCAATTACTAGTGACATATGTTGCAGGATCACAAGGAAAGGCTATCTCAAAGCAGACTATTTCAAAGTGGATAGGCCACTGCATTCGTTTCTGCTATTCACAACATGGCAAGCCAGTACCTAAGGGCATTAGGCCACATTCAACCAGAGCAGCAGCCACTTCAGTAGCCTTCCTCAGAGGAGTACCAACCAAAGACATTTTAGAGGCTGCTACTTGGAGTTCATACACACCTTCACAAAGCACTATCACTTACCACTCTACTCTAAATCCAGGGCAGGCTTGGCCACTGCAGTCCTGAAGGGCCTAATAGTGCTCCTAATGCTATTTAGCTCCAGCCTCCCAACCTTAGCTTTGGGATTCAACCCAATTGTAATGACTGCAACAGTGAAACATGAAGAACATAGTACAGTTGTGTACACTTACCATAAATGTAGATGTTCGAGTGTATTCACTGTTGCAGTCCAGGTTACCCACCCGCCATCCCCCATTTCTTTGCTGGAACTTATATGTACTTCTCTATTCTATACAACCTATGTGGTGTATTTGCTTGTAGATGAAGGCAAAATATATATTTTGGTGCATGCATGTTTTATTGACATATTTTTAGCCTACCCTTTTGGGGGCACCTGACATCTGGGGCAAGAAAAACTGAAGAAAATGGTGCCGCCTGCATCTTTTATACCCCTGGCGCACTGACGTCAGGGAAGAGGCAACAGCAACTGATGCTGGACCTAGACTTTGGAATTCAGGCTGACTGAGGGTAGCCTGCCAGCAGGATAACCCAATTGTAATGACTGCAACAGTGAATACACTCGAACATCTACATTTATGGTAAGCGTACACAACTGTACTTTTTCTCACCCAGCAGTATAATACGAACGCTTACATGTCGGAAAAGGGCAGTTAGTATGCTTTCATTTTATTTTAACTGCTGCAGACAGATTACCAAATTATATTAAAGCAAGTACAAGTGTAGATATTTTTTTAAAAGTAGCCTGAACACATTATGGGTACAAGTGTTTTGATATATTGACAGGCTAGAAGTGCATTAATGCCTATGCTCGAAATATTTATATGCAAGTGTCTAAGACTGAACCTGATTATTTCAGCATTTGTTGCTGATTTGTTGAGCTGTGCACTAGACAATTAAAATTATAAACCTCTCTCTCTATTCTGTTAATGTCTCAATTTTCACTAATACTTTCAGTGTACCTGATTTCTAGGTTTGTCCTTAGTTTGAGAGCTATTCTGGTGTCTTTTGGAGAAAATGTTATGCATGTCACTTAATGACAGTTCCAGCTTCTACTTCATAAAATGTTTATTAATGCACATTATCTTAATTTCTCAATGTCTCAGGTTAATAGTAGCATTATCTTGTAGCACATTTATGCCAGTATCACTGCAACCTTTGTATATTTTCTTTATATTTTTTTGTGGTTAGTGTGCTATTTGTATTTTACAGTAGGATATTGGGATTTATTGTTCTACAAATGTTTTTTGGTATATGATATGTCTGTCTGTGCTTTGTTTTGTTTTGTTTTTTTTTGTTTGTTTTTTTGTGGTTAAGGATGTGAGATCTTACATTCTTTGGTCATGTCTGCTCCATGACATGTCTGAAATGTCACATTCTTGTAAAAGTACTGACTCCCATAGTTTAACTTTTCAAGGCACCTTTGCCAGATGCAGACCAGAGTACAGGACATGGCTAGAACACTTCTGAAGTGGTGACTGAAATGCAGTTAGTATTGTCATGATAAAAATAAAAATGTAAAGCCGACCAACACAGCTATAAAACAAAGGATTTAATGTACAAAGTTAGCACTTTCACAGCAAAACTGCTGCTTCATCAGACTTGCAGTAAAAACAGTCAAGACAACCATTTATATATAAAAATCACATGACATATCTAATTGAAAAGTTCAGTACATTTCAGTTCCAACTTCCTATTCATAGATTTTAGGTAGAGTAGTTGTATTACTAATAAAAACACAGCCAGAACAATGCCGGCAGGAAAAAGTACCTAATCTCTCAGCCCTGATATGAGATTTAACATGTTGATTTCTATAACACCGTTGATGTTTCAGGGAGAGATTGTTTTCAAAGGAAGATTTAGGCACAGGACCAATTATGTCAGCTACAGCATCACCCATCAAGAGTACAGACCAATGTTTTAAAAACATTACACAAGTCACCAAAATTACTGGAGTACGTGAGAGGCATCCTAACTGTTTGTATATTATTATTAGTTGTTCAGAATTAACATTTCGAGTAGGAAAAATAAGGTCATGCAAGTGAATCTTTAAGGGCATAAACTTCATCCATAGTTTTATATACTTCAGACTCTGTATAGCCTCTGTCAATGAAGTCACAAGCCATCTGACATAGCGCAGCCTGATCTATGTCTTCCTTGTCATGCAACCTCATAGTTCGTTAAAACTGGCCTTTAAGCACATTTTTGGGTATGTGTCATGGGTGCATACTTGATTTGTGTAATAAATTATTACATCTGCATGTTTTTTGTAAATAGCTGTACTAAATTCTTAAGTTCATCCATTCTAACACGTACATCCAAGAAGTTAATAGTGAATTCGGAGTACTGGTAAGAAAACCGAGGAAATGTCATAGCTGAATGCAAATGTTCAATAAATTGACTCGGCGATTCAGCTGTCTGTCCCCCTCCAAACAACAAAAAGATCATCAACAAATCATTCGTAGTAACATAAATGACTAGCAAAGGGTATTATGCACAAATTCATATTCCCAGTAAGCCAATATCATGTTGGCATAAGAATTAGCATAGACAGTCCCCATTGCCACTCCCAGTTTCTGCAAAAATAACTTGTCATGAAAGATAAAAATGTTATTTTCAAGTATGAGTTCCAACAAAGCACAAATCAAATATACTTTACTGTTAGAAAACCGACCTACCAGCGTTAAAAACCTCTTATATATTCTATACCTAGGTTGTTTGGTATAACTGTGAAAAGTGAAGTTATATCTAGAGTCACTTGAAGCAGTCCAGATCTATCTACAAATGTATTGAACCATGAGTATAAGTTACTCAAAAATGTATTGACATGATGTGGTTTACATAGCCATTGCTACTGCTTAGGTACATTTCATGCTACTGTTTGAAGTGTTTTGCAAGTAGATTTATTAAGCTAGGTTTGTTTATCCTTGACATGAATTTTGAGATATAATCAGGAGAGCTTTTATCGTACTGAAAATGACATTTTGCAATGTATCACTTTCCCTTCTGCAACATTGGTTAGGTAGACAAGTGAGCACTGAAGGATTGCAAGAGTCATTGTGGAAGCAATGGAGTGAGTAAAGTGATCATGCAGGCCTTTATAGTTAGCAAAAGGACCAGAGACGATCAGGAGAAGGTCGTGCAAAGACCAGAAATTTCCAGTGATGTGGATAGGTTGTGGGACTATTTCCCCATATCTTAGATGTTGAGGAGATGGTTCTACTTTTTTTTCTGCAGTATAGCCCCATTTCTTTCTTTGTTCAGTAACACCACTGTTTTACAAACCTAGGTACAGACTGCCTAGATTACGATGAGGACAGGGATATGGATATAGATGACACTCCAAAGAAGAGGACATGCACAATTTATCAGCCAAGTTGGGCAAGTACCTCTGACTGGCTTTCTGTGAGTAGGCATGGAGTGAAATATGCTTTCTGCAAGACCTATAAAACAGATTTCACAATTTATCAGGGTGGCCGATATCGTCTGTAATGACATGCCAACAGCAAGAAACACAGACAGAATTGCAAGCATGCAGCTGGAAGGACTATGGCAGACTTCTTCAAACCTCAGAGCTTAGCGAGTACAAAGGTTTTTGAGGCAGAGGCTGGTTTTGTATTGCTCCTTGCCAAACACAACTTGTCATTTGCAGTATAAGAACACATCCTGAATTTATGAAGAAATGTGGAGAGGATCAAGATGTTCTCCGTAAAATGACACGTGGAGCAATGAAGGCAGCATGCATTGCATGGGATGTTCTAGGTCCTCATTACCAGAATGACGCTGCTGCTGCCTGCCAGAAATTACCATTCTGTGTGTATATGGACCAAAGCACAGACATGGGTGATGACTAACTGTTGGTGATCCTTGTTGGTTACCTTGATGAAAAGGCAGGCAAAAATGTTATATGGTTCCTTAATTTGCCAGAATGTGTGTCAGGAACTGGACAAGCATTGTTTGATGCTTTAATATCCACTCTGACAAAATTTAACATTTCAGTTTCCAACATTGTGGCCTTTTCTTCAGACAATGCGGCCTCAGTGATTGGAAAACACAATTCTGTGCTATCTCGTTTACAGGAGGTGAAGCCTACCATTGTAAATGTGGGGTGTCTATGCCACCTGGCAGATCTGTGTAGCAAGGCTGGTGTAAAAGCACTACAGTCACCAGTTGAAGAACTTATATCTGATGTGTACTGTCATTTCAGTTCCAGTGCACAAAGACAATAAAACTGCAAGAATTTACTTTATTCACAGACACTGACTCCCTCAAGATTATTAGACATGCACCTACTAGATGACTGAGTCTTGGGAATGTAATTAACAGAACCCTGGTCATGTGGCCAGCTCTAAATTTGTATTTTTTGTCTGCAGAGCCACTGTCTGCTAAGATTGACTTGATTTCCTACCACCGGCAGAGTCATGAATTGCATATGATTTTATGTTTCTTAAGTATGCACTGGAACCTTTATTAGAGTTCAACATTCAGCTTCAAAGCTGAGAAAGGCTGCTTCTGACATCACATGCCACTGTGCATAAACTCCTGCAGCAGTATGCTGGCAGACCCCTCAGACCTGCAGCTGCTGTCAGACTAATCAAACAAGGTGATATCTCAGTGTTGACTGACACTACCTGTTTTCTGCAAACAGTGAGTTACATATTGGCTGTGAAGTTAAACAGTACATGAGTAGCCATGAGGAGGATATTACTGGCACAGTTATTGAATTTAACTTTTATAAAAAAAAATTACTGCGTTCAATGCTGCAGTGCTGCAGAAAATGCTTAAAAAGTTTCCCCTGCAGGACTACTTAATGAAAGATGATGCATTCCTTATTAATCCTGCCAAAAACTAGATATTTCTTCAGGACTTGTCAGCGATGTTAGTTTCCATCTGGGTGTCTGTGAAAATGATGCTGAGGCTGAACGATTAATTGAGTTTACCCAGTATCAGAGGACATATTGTACCTGACAGGTCCAGTAGATGGGCCCTACTCGTGTGTCCAAGTACTGGGCACACCTTCTGAGGGACCTGTGCATTGATGGGAAACTGCCACTCTTTAAGCAGCTGGTGATGACTCTGCTTGCCGCACTCAATTGCATAAGTTGAAAGAGCATTTAGCACGGTGTGGAAAGTAAAAACTGAATTGTGACGGTCTCTCAGTGTAAAAACATCGAACTCATTATTACCAGTGAAAATGAGCAAAGAGCTGGACTGCTGTGATCTTAAGCTGCCAAAACAGGTGTTAGATGCTGCTAAGAAAGCCACAGCAGCATACAATAAGTGTGCATCTGGTGTATCTAATGTATGATAGGATGCTGTTCTTGCACTGTTCAGGTCTGTTTATAAAATGTAAATCTAGCAAGTGGATTAATGACCATGTGATTTTATTTTTGATTTGTACAGAAGTGCTGTTTCATGTACTTATTGTGTGGTTATGGTATTGCAGCTTGTAAAATAAATGTTTTGTACAGAAGTGCTGTTTCATGTACTTATGGTGTGGTTATGGTATTGCAGCTTGTAAAATAAAGTTTTGTACAGAAGTGCTGTTTCATGTACTTATGGTGTGGTTATGGTATTGCAGCTTGTAAAATAAACGTTTTGTACAGAAGTGCTGTTTCATGTACTTGTGGTGGGGTTATGGTATTGCAGCTTGTAAACTAAACATTTTATATCTGACTCAAGTGTGTTGCATTGAATTTTATAAATGTTCTACTAGGTCTCATAGCAATGGTGTGTTTCGTGCAGTGCAAAAATAGGGCGTTCCACATTTTGACTGTTTATCAAACATTGCTAAGGTTTGTGTTCCACACTGGCCTCTTAAAAGTATGAGACATGATTATGTGACATTATTTGGTTAAAAACTGTTCTTAACTTTTGCTCACATGTAATTCTTTCTTGCTTTATGCCATTTTTCTTGCTTTAAGCCATATTAAAAATGTTGTGTGGTAGTAGAGGGTGTGTAAGAGGTTTTTAAATTAATTGATTAGTGCAGACTTCAGTTTTGACTGTTGTCTCAGATTTAATTAATATTTTCTCAGTAAAGTCTATTCTTAAGGACCTATCTATGAGGGGCTTATAGTAAGTCTAATGTTGTGATCACATTCTGAAGTCAGGAAAAAGATAAACTTGTTCAGCAAGTCTCTAGTGCTAGAAATGATCTTAACAGCACTTAGGAGTGCTAGGAACTACCAGTAGACAGTGCTAGTAACAGCAAAAGGTAAAACAGTTTTTAAAAAAATGTTAGAACGTCACTGTGGCAGAACGTAAGTGTCTTAACAGGTTTTAAAGCGATTAGTTCTACATATGAACACTGTTTCTTCTTGGTGTCCTTGTTTGACAATGCTAAGTTCTTTTTTTCCTGCCTTTAAAGACTTCCAAAGCTGGTAAAACACTTTATGCTGTTGCACTTTTTTTCTCCTGTAACTGGTAGTGCATGGAGCATCCAGTTGTTTTATCTCTATATTCACTACTTCCAGTAAAGTTGGTTTAGAGTTTGATTTCCATTTTCTAGTAATTGCTTTTTTGTCAGCCAGCATTATTAGACACAGCAAGGCTTTACTATGTTTAGGCAATTCTGATTCTGTGTCATAGCTCAGAAAACTCATCTCCCTTGTCGGACCAATCTGCTCAGCCAGCATCTCCAACAGTACATCCCACAAGGAATCCGCTAGCTCACTGCACTCCCAGAAAATATGTTCCCAATTTCTTGTGAATTTCTTGGCATCCATTTCTCAAAACACATAACAAGTTGGTTAAGACTGGAGACACAGTCATAGTCCCATATGTTATAGCAAGGTTATTACAAATTAAGTAATCAGCCTCACTTCTGTAAGGTTATTACCTTTTTACAAATTTGTGGTATATAACGAGAATTTTCCATGTGTTAAAATCTATTTTAGCTTATGGTTAAGGATGAGAAATCATTTTGGCTGAGTAAGTATGCCAGTTAGTGTTGATAGTCCATAACAAAAGATTCCATCTTTAATGGTAGAACTTTCTTAGCTCATCAGCAGAATGAATGCTTTGGCTTTAACTGTGGCAACATAATGAATGTAGCTTTCAGTCATATGTTTAGTCCCAGTCAGCATATCCCAAATCAGAGGCCTTCAAAACTCTGACAGCTGTAGAACAGTCATAGCAAACTTTGCAGAGCACTTCACATATATTAAATCTGTCCACACTTCACTGCATGAGTCTGTGCTTCATGAGACAGGTAAACGCTTACTGCCAGTGTTCTGTGCTGACAGCTGTAGCCAAGTCTATGAAATAAGCAGGAGACAATGTTCTATATAGGATAAGTGATGATCACAGACCTTGGTGTGCATCCTAAGAATATAGATGAAGACAAAATAAAATCCTTTGGGGTATTTATAGGACTTCTCAGCAGTATTGTGCACTGATAAACTGAATCACCTCAGGACTTTTTCTTCACCTCAGAACTTTTTCTTCACGGAATGCACCCTGAATGAGAAAGAATACCTAATGGGGACAGAATGAGAGAGAAAAACTGAAAATTGTCACTATTGTACTGCTTGAGGAATGTGTCAGCGGTATAATGTTTTACCTAGTAGATTTACTGTATAACAGAAAAATAACTGATATTGCACAAATAATGTATATTTGCTAAAACGTATAGCACTGACATTTGGGTCTTAACAAACTGTGGCATCTTATGTTGGTAACCATTTCCATGTGAATGGAAGTTTGGAACTGGCAGTAGGCAGAATGTCAACTAATTTAAGAGTCTCTTTGTGAACAGAAGAGAGATTGGTTCACTGGGTATGTCAGGAATGTAAGTGATGGTATGCATTTTAGCAAAACAAGACTTCTGTGAATGAGTTTGTTTTCTGAAACTCACTGCTTGAAAAACACCATGTAATTCAAAAACATTTATGTTTTGAATCTTCATTAATTTTTTTAGCATTCTCAGAACCATTAGAATACATCCCCCGGGATTCAGAAAGCTCTGCACGGCATGCAGGAGTAGTGCAGGAGCTCCTGGAGGCAATATGGCTGTTGAGAGATCCAGGAACAAGCTCCCGGGACGTGCACGAGCACTCCTGCACTATTCCTGCACGGACACAACTCCTGTATGCAAATTACCCCCATTTGCAGGTGAAAAATGAGGTGATCCGAAGCTGGGGGTGGCAGGGTCTACAGGACTAGTGCAATCTGCAGAAATGTACTCGGTTAGTAACCGAGTACATTTCTGCAAACTACAAAATGGAGCCATGACAGCTCCAAATAAAGGGTATATATAACGTGTAAAGCATGCCAGTGGCCAAATATATGGTCATTGGCATGGAAAACAGCTGAAAAATAAAAAAAATGACTTTTTTATTTTTTTTTTTTGGCTGATTTCGGCCGTTTAAACGTAGGGCAGCGGTGTGCAAATGGGACTGGCCCGCAAATTAAAAGAAAAAAACTAGAAAAAGCATTATATCCAAAATCACAATTTTGCCATTATACTCAATGGCAGGCAGAAGACAACATGGCCAGTGAATAATGGTTGCTAAGGGGGGAAGGCTCAGTGTCAGACTTGTAACTAGGCATTAGCAGGCAATCCTATGCAAATGAGGGGAATGATACTGATCCCCGATTCCCCCTCATGGCTAGCTTGCACCCAACCATGTAGGTGTAGGAAGACCATGGTGCAAGCCTAAGAGCTAGCTGACATCATAGAGGGGTGTGTCAGGCATACTGTAAGCTAATTGGAGCCCTGTGGCTCGGGTTTGCCCTTAGCTTAGCAGAGCTAAGCAGGAGGGTGGGGGGGTTGTCTGAAGCTGCCAAGCACTCTTTGCATTGCCTAAGCAGGTGTGCGCGCTGCACACCGTGTTTTAAAGGGGAAAAAAAGTAAACCAGGAAATAGCAGCTCTGTGAACATCTGAGCACTGTGTTTGTGCGGCGTGCCCCTGGGCTTAAACAGGAAGGCAATGGGGAGGGAAAACAGCAGTAGAAAGGTAATCAAGGAGAACTAGCATAGCCGACAGGTGAAATGTATCAACAGTCAGCCAATTACACAGGCAGCAGCCCAGCACACTACTATAAACTGTGCAAACACCTTTCCCTCTTTTTTCCACAAACTCCACTGGTGTACACAAGCGGGTAAATTTTACCAAACAAAAGCATTAAATGATAGGGGCTGCATTAGATCTGCCATGTCAGCACATGCTGGTGAGCATGTGTATTTCCACAACACCCATGAGGTGCTGACCAGCAATATGCATCTCTTCCACCAAATAGAATACCCTGAGGCAGTAGATGCTATAGACTGCATGCACTTACACATCAAAGCACCACCCAGTGAGTGGAGTAGGGTCTACATCAACCGCAAGGGCTTTCCCTCCATCAACTTCCAGGTCATGTGCGATGCCCAGGGAATTATAATGAATGTGTGTGCTGGCTGCCCTGGAAGCTATCACAACTCCCACATCTGGCATATGACGCAGCTGTACCAGAGATTTGCCAATGGGGACTTTCTTTATGGCCACCTAGTGGGGGATGCTAGTTATGCACTGGAGCTGTGGCTGATGACACCCATAAGAAATGCACACACACCTGAACAAGAACTCCATAATGAGGCACACGCATAGACCAGAATCATAATAGAGTGTGTGTTTGGGATGCTCAAGTCACAGTTCCAGTGCCTGGACATATCTAGTGGAGCCTTGCAGTACTCACCAGCTACATGTACCCAAATTGTCATTGTATGTGCCATGCTACACAACATAATCCTGTGGAAACAGCTGGAGCAGGAAGAGCACGGGGCAGGGCCACACAGCCCCCCCCCCACCATTGCCAAGGCCTGCAGAGGCACAGAGTGACTCAGAGGAGGATCAACCTGAGCCTGCCCTAGTAGGCAGAAGGAGGCATGCCCAGTATGCCCAGGCCTTGAAGCACATACACTGACATGGTAGGAACCCAGGGAATGACACCTCTCTCTGACTCGCACATACAGTAAAAGGGATGCCAAACATGACACTACCTGTGCTTAACCATGTATAGGGAGTGTACTATGTGCATCCAACGTAGTCAGCCCTCCAGCACCATCCTCAGTACTGGCACTGCCACAAGATAAGTCACTCTCCCTATCAATTGCTGAATGGAGTAGTAGGTTTTGTTACTTGTATCTATGGTATGGATGTGAGCATGCAAGGGAATCAGGTGGCTGAATGGGATGCCAGCAGATAGTAGACACCTATAGTGGCAGCATGAAATCTGTAACAAATACTGGTGTCACCATGGTAGCCAGTACTAGACAAGGTGACAAAACTCACTGCAGGAAATGTGATGGGCCAAATGTGCATCCATAGGACACACATGCCAGTCAGGGAGGCTCACATACCCAATAACAGTCTCAGCCAGCAGGACAGGCATAGACAAACACAAACAAAGGCTGTGCTAAGGCCTCTAATTGATGGCTATGGATAACAGCCCCCCTCCAGACCTACACAGACAGACTACAACAGGTCAGGAAGTGGAATGTTAGTTCTGAAGGGTAAGAAGTCTGAAACTGAAATGTAGGTCAATCAAACCTAAGAACTCTAGTACACTGATATGCCTCAAGTCTGCATGACAGGTCATAATACAGAATGAAATGGAGTACCTGAAATACCAGTACGGTCATAGCAAATGTGTACAGTTGTCAGGTGTGCCCCTCCCCCCACAATCCTATGTAGAAATGTAGTAACATGTATGTGTAGGTATAATAGTGGAGCACATATTACCTGAGCCGGCCAAAGTAGCAGGATAGATTGTAGCAAGTGTACAATATGCAGGGCTGCGTGTGCTAGGTTGGTGTATGTTGTATATTGTGTGAGAATGGTCAGCATGTAGGCATGGTGAGGTTTGTCTTGGTGGCCATTGGCCAGTACTGCCGATGACAGGGCCAAGTTCTCACAACTGCAGTTGCAAACACAATGCATCCCAGCAAAACACATTCAGCAGTAAGCCATAGTAAATGTTTGGATGTAATATCTGTCACCATCTGAAAGATGGACATGACATGAATGTGGGTCCATACATACAAACAGTACACAGGTGGAAGTACCCTAAGACAGACAGTGCATAATATGTTACTGTCAAATGGACACACCTTTGGAATTGTACATACAACTTAGCAGCACATTAGTTGGGTTTGTAGTATGGAATACTGAAGTTGTCTGGCCAAACAATGGCAGACCACAAAGGTCACAAGTATGAAGTATTGAGAAACTGCTGATGTCCCTGCACAAGCCAGCATAAGTGGAATGTCCCATATATATCTGTGAGTCAGATGCAAGTAGTGTCCATAGCACACATACACCCAGCTCACCCCACCATCACCCACAGGTACCTCACAGGTCTTATCCCTGCTGTTGGGAATAAGTACAATATGACCCCCTCCTCTGTATGGCAATAGCCACAGAATGCAGCATATAGAAGAGGTCTCTCATGCAGGTGTGTCCCTAGCTGTAAGCAGCACCCTGCCAGCATCCACACCACTGGATCAATAATGACAGAAAGTATTGGCATTAACACTTTGCACACCTACCCTGTCACCCCAGGGGAATATAGTGTCTTGCAGTCTGGGACTGTAGGAGTGACACGATGCAATGGCCTGTTACAGCTGGCCTGCATCGCTACCAAATCCCCTACAGTCCTCTGCCAAAGGCCTGTGTCTCACCTGTACTGCCAATGTATGTTATGTCATGGACTCCCAAATAACAACATAACAGTCCACAGAACCCAAATGCAAGACCATGTTGACAAATCCCAGTAACATGTCCACCATGTCCTACTGCTTGAACTGTGGACCAACACCAAATTACTGCTGGGATGAAGTGATAACTATAGGGAACTTATCAGATAATGTTTGCATAATGTATGGAAGAGGATAGAATAACAGAGGGGGAGGGTTGGAGCATGGACGACATGGAGTGTGTGAAGTCTGAAACTCAGCCGTGTGCACATACTATCCCTGCCTGCAAACACCAGAATGGATGGCTACAAACCTGCTCATAAACTACACTGTGAGGGGGTAATGTCCAGAAACATGACCCCTGCCTTTGGGTAACCTGTGTGAATCTGTACAGCTGTGAGGTATGGCCACAGCAGAATATGGCCATACTGTTACGTTGATGGATGTACAAGCATGGGATCCTCAGCCATCACTGTACCAAGGTGCTGAACCATTTACACATCAGCAAGTGTCTGCAGTTTCTCCTCCAGAATGGCATGACTGTGCAAGAATATGTAGGCTGCAGACCACAATACTGGACAAAGCTGCATTCACCCTGTGTTCCACAGGAAATTACTGCAAGCAAATATGTATACCTGACAGTAGTTGATGACATAAAACATCACAGTGTAAAACAGTACATATGTACAAAACATATGTCTGAATATGTCTGCTAACACCATGACCATGTAGCAGAAGCAGCACAGACACAATTACCTACAGTAACCCACTATCGTTTGCCCATTTTGACCCCATATTGCCAACCGATCTACAGATATCCTGCAGAAACAGGTTGCTAGCTGTAGGTGTAGAACACAAAAGCCTGCACTGGAGTATAACCTACCTGGAATGGATTCATACATTCAATACAGAAGGTCATACTGGGCACGCTCCCACAATTAGAGAACTGAAGCCCATGTCTGACAACAGAATACTGAAAAGTCATACTGGGCATGCTCCCACACTTACAGAAATGAAGCCCATGTCTGGCAACAATAGTGGACTATACATATCTGACAGTCATAGATGTTTGAACTCACACTCCTCGTTGCACACCAGTCATGCTTTGCACACACATTGGATAGAAATACACACAACTACCCAAGGACAACACACTATAATAGGCCAAAATTGCACATACATAGATGTGTGGAAGTGAGTGACAGACAGTGGCAAAGAGCCTCCCATCATGAGGCCTGTCCCATCCAGCACACATCCAATTGGCTAAAACCACATGATGTGCAAATGTCAATCACTGTAGACATTTGCCTCTGGTATCCCTCAGCACTGTAGTGTTTGTGGCGCTTGTGATAACTGTGTAACATGAGTGTACAAGTCAATATTTATCTAGCAGTTGTATACACATACCTGTGAAATATAAACCTGTGTGTGCCTGAGTGTTGTGTGTCTGCTTCCAGATGAATGGGTTATGGCCCATGCACACACACACTGCACTCCTATTTGTCCTACTATGGCAAGCCTGATTATGTCTTTACCTTGAAATACACATTTGGTGAAGGAGTAACACTATAAGCTCTGTGGTGCATGCTATAACTGCATAATGCTATAGTGTGATGTGCAATTTAGGTAGGAGTTGTAATCTCAGACATGGCAGCTGTGTGTGTGTATGTGTAGGGATCAATGCTTTTATGGCCATTCACAGTCACTACAGTCCCCATTTCCCTACTTTGGCAAGCCTGCTGATGTAATTCACCTTGAAATACACCTTTGTGGAAGGAGTAACCCTATAAGCTCTGTGGCACATGCTATAACTGTGAAATGCTGTAGTGTAATGTACTAGTTAGGTATAAGTTCTATTTCCAAACATGACAACTGTAGAACTTTATGTGTGTATGTTTGTCAGTCTAGGGATCAATGCTTTTGAGGCCATTCACACACTACATTTTCCATTGCCCTTCTTTGGCAGGGCTGCTGATGTCATTCACATTGAAATACACCTTTGAGAAGGAGAGCTCAGTAAGCTCTGTGGTGCATCCTATAACTGTGTAATGCTGTAGTGTGATATACAAGTTAAGTAGGAGTTCTAATCCCAGACATGGCAACTGCGAAACTGTGTGTGTGTGTGTGTGTGTGTGTGTGTGTGTGTGTGTGTGTGTGTGTGTGTGTGTGTGTGTGTGTGTGTGTGTGTGTGTGTGTGTGTGTGTGTGTGTGTGTGTGTGTGTGTGTGTGTGTGTGTGTGTAGGGATCAATGTTTTTGTGGCCATTCACAGTCACTAGGTGGGCATTGATATCAGTGCAGTAACAGATACCTGATCCAAGGCTCCAGAGAGCACCCCTGCAATACCAGGTACAGCTCTCGCCACACCTGTCGGCCACCAAACCAGGTCCAAAACACTAAAGGTGGAGGAGTGTCCATATTCACACCACCAGACTACTTGCCCAACAGAATGTGTCTGAAATACCCCTGGTGCAACTAACACTAGGTAAGACTGCAATCCAAATTGTATAGCTTGCTACAGATCCCCCACCATGCCCCAAAATTCCCACTACACGTTTCAAAACATACTGGGAAATATTATGATACAACCAAACACCCTAATACTGGGTGACTTACACTACACAGCCATTAACTGGGAAAACTACTTGTGTACCAACATGTGTGCCCATAGGTTTTGGAAGTCATAATTCCCAATGCCCTGGATCAATTAACTCATAGTCCCAACAGGGGCTCAAATAACCTAGACCTGGTCATTACCAACATGGGAAATCAATGCTCCACACCTATGGTCACCCCATTGGTGGTCAGGTCTGCCCATAAGCTAATCACCCTTAACATCCCCATCCCTCCCCCACACCCCAGTAAGGAAACCTCCATAACACACATCTCCAAAGCCAACGTCATGCTACACATGTCAGACATGACTAACCTCATGGCACCCATGCAGATGGGAACTGAAAGGATGACTGCTGAATCCTACATGAAGGTACTGTACCAGCACATCCACTCTTGTATGAATCGTGCCATCCAATACAGAACCAAGATGCTCCCTACCAAGAATAGGAAGCCAATGTGGTGGCCCCCTGCCTTAAACATACTGTACAACAAAAGGAAGAAACTGTTGCAGAAATGAGGGAATTTTCAGGATGCAAAAAACCAAGATGCCCCCCCCTACCAAAGGAA